>NC_048576.1:9695512-9925512 GCF_013265735.2 Oncorhynchus mykiss | reverse complement strand
TTTAGATTTATAATGGGTTGTTTTTGGATTGCGTTAAACAACAGTAATTGTGTGAAGGTGGGGACGCAGAGTTGTTCCAAACTACTACATGTGTGCTAGTGTCAGTTCCTCGACGGCATAGCTAGGGAGAGCAAAAACGTACAGTTGAAGACTCTTCTTTGAGTCTTAAAAGTGCATTGAAAGCACATTTTTGGAGATGTAGGTGTGTGTGTGTGTGTGTGTGTGTGTGTGTGACCACTTGGAGACACCAGTTAGTCCTCTCACTCAAAACCTTGTCATTTATTTGGTGTTATGTTGCAGCTACCCCACATTTTCCAGGAATATTCTTATCATGTTACTGAATGTATCCAGAGTATTTTCAGAGTCTGTTATACACAAATGCAATGAAAAGTACAGGAAATGCAATGAAAAGTACAGGACATGCAATGAAAAGTACAGGAAATGCAATGAAAAGTACAGGAAATGTAAAATGCACATAACTGAATCCAAACATTGGATTGTTGATTTTTTTGTCAGGTGAACTGTTGTCCTCAACTTTGGTCTAATAATTTTCCCATAATCTCCAAATGGTTCCCTTTTCAATTGCTACCATGGTTATGCATATGCATTCTGTAAGAGACATTTCTGTTTAGCCCTGCTCATATAGGCCAATTCCCATGAGTGTAAAGGGTTTTAAGGAGCTTACATCAAAGATCCTCTAAAAAGTAACAGCTGATCAACCTTCAAGTTTTCCTCACTCACAATATACAGACAAATCTGGAGGCGAAAGAAACTAACACCTGTTTAGGAGAGGTGCTGGCTAGGGGAGTAGAACACCTGTTTAGGAGAGGTGCTGGCTAGGGGAGTAGAACACCTGTTTAGGAGAGGTGCTGGCTAGGGGAGTAGAACACCTGTTTAGGAGAGGTGCTGGCTAGTGGAGTAGAACACCTGTTTAGGAGAGGTGCTGGTTAGTGGAGTAGAACACCTGTTTAGGAGAGGTGCTGGCTAGGGGAGTAGAACACCTGTTTAGGAGAGGTGCTGGCTAGGGGAGTAGAACACCTGTTTAGGAGAGGTGCTGGTTAGTGGAGTAGAACACCTGTTTAGGAGAGGTGCTGGCTAGGGGAGTAGAACACCTGTTTAGGAGAGGTGCTGGCTAGTGGAGTAGAACACCTGTTTAGGAGAGGTGCTGGCTAGGGGAGTAGAACACCTGTTTAGGAGAGGTGCTGGCTAGGGGAGTAGAACACCTGTTTAGGAGAGGTGCTGGCTAGTGGAGTAGAACACCTGTTTAGGAGAGGTGCTGGCTAGTGGAGTAGAACACCTGTTTAGGAGAGGTGCTGGCTAGTGGAGTAGAACACCTGTTTAGGAGAGGTGCTGGCTAGTGGAGTAGAACACCTGTTTAGGAGAGGTGCTGGCTAGGGGAGTAGAACACCTGTTTAGGAGAGGTGCTGGCTAGGGGAGTAGAACACATGTTTAGGAGAGGTGCTGGCTAGGGGAGTAGAACACCTGTTTAGGAGAGGTGCTGGCTAGGGGAGTAGAACACCTGTTTAGGAGAGGTGCTGGCTAGGGGAGTAGAACACCTGTTTAGGAGAGGTGCTGGCTAGGGGAGTAGAACACCTGTTTAGGAGAGGTGCTGGCTAGGGGAGTAGAACACCTGTTTAGGAGAGGTGCTGGCTAGTGGAGTAGAACACCTGTTTAGGAGAGGTGCTGGCTAGTGGAGTAGAACACCTGTTTAGGAGAGGTGCTGGCTAGTGGAGTAGAACACTTGTGTGGTTCTCTTTTTCAATATGCAGAGAAACCATTTATTTACCACTGACCATGAATATCTCTCTCGACCCCATAGAACCCAGTTTTGTTTTTGCTGATGTCATCAGAGAGGGGAAGAACAGTGCAGATGGTGAGGACGATAAGATCTACTACTTCTTCACTGAGGTGTCTGTGGAGTACGAGTTCTTTGGCAAGCTGCTCATCCCCAGGATAGCACGCGTCTGTAAGGTCAGGACACGTCAGCGGAACGGCTAACCATCTGCCACTGGCACTACCACGCCGTTCCCTGCCTCATCGCCCTCGCTCCCTCCCTCTCACCTCTCGCTCCCTCCCGCTCACCTCTCGCTCCCTCCCTCTCACCTCTCGCTCTCCCCTCTCACCTCTCGCTCTCCCCTCTCACCTCTCGCTCTCCCCCCTCACCTCTCGCTCTCCCCCCTCACCTCTCGCTCTCCCCCCTCACCTCTCGCCCTCACCTCTCGCTCTCCCCTCCCCCTCGCTCCCTCCCTCTCGCTCCCTCCCTCTCGCTCCCTCCCTCTCGCTCCCTCCCTCTCGCTCCCTCCCTCTCGCTCCCTCCCTCTCGCTCCCTCCCTCTCGCTCCCTCCCTCTCGCTCCCTCCCTCTCGCTCCCTCCCTCTCGCTCCCTCCCTCTCGCTCCCTCCCTCTCGCTCCCTCCCTCTCGCTCCCTCCCTCTCGCTCTCCCCCCACCTCTCGCTCTCCCCCCACCTCTCGCTCTCCCCCCACCTCTCGCTCTCCCCCCACCTCTCGCTCTCCCCCCACCTCTCGCTCTCCCCCCACCTCTCGCTCTCCCCCCACCTCTCGCTCTCCCCCCACCTCTCGCTCTCCCCCACCTCTCGTTCTCCCTCGCTCTCTCTCTCCCTCGCTCTCTCTCTCCCTCGCTCTCTCTCTCCCTCGCTCTCTCTCTCCCTCGCTCTCTCTCTCCCTCGCTCTCTCTCTCCCTCGCTCTCTCTCTCCCTCGCTCTCTCTCTCCCTCGCTCTCTCTCTCCCTCGCTCTCTCTCTCCCTCGCTCTCTCTCTCTCTCGCTCTCTCTCTCCCTCGCTCTCTCTCTCTCGCTCTCTCTCGCTCTCTCTCGCTCTCTCTCGCTCTCCCTCGCTCTCTCGCTCTCCCTCGCTCTCCCTCGCTCTCCCTCGCTCTCCCTCGCTCTCCCTCGCTCTCCCTCGCTCTCCCTCGCTCTCCCTCGCTCTCCCTCGCTCTCCCTCGCTCTCCCTCGCTCTCCCTCGCTCTCTCTCGCTCTCCCTCGCTCTCCCTCGCTCTCTCTCGCTCTCTCTCGCTCTCTCTCTCTCTCCCTCGCTCTCCCTCGCTCTCTCTCTCTCGCTCTCCCTCGCTCTCCCTCGCTCTCCCTCGCTCTCTCTCGCTCTCCCTCGCTCTCTCTCGCTCTCTCTCGCTCTCCCTCGCTCTCTCTCGCTCTCTCTCGCTCTCTCTCTCTCCCTCGCTCTCTCTCTCCCTCGCTCTCTCTCTCCCTCGCTCTCTCTCTCCCTCGCTCTCTCTCTCCCTCGCTCTCTCTCTCCCTCGCTCTCTCTCTCCCTCGCTCTCTCTCTCCCTCGCTCTCTCTCTCTCTCTCCCTCGCTCTCCCTCGCTCTCCCTCGCTCTCCCTCGCTCTCCCTCGCTCTCCCTCGCTCTCCCTCGCTCTCCCTCGCTCTCCCTCGCTCTCGCTCTCCCTCGCTCTCGCTCTCCCTCGCTCTCTCTCTCCCTCGCTCTCTCTCTCCCTCGCTCTCTCTCTCCCTCGCTCTCTCTCTCCCTCGCTCTCTCTCTCCCTCGCTCTCTCTCTCTCTCCCTCGCTCTCTCTCTCCCTCGCTCTCCCTCGCTCTCCCTCGCTCTCTCTCGCTCTCTCTCGCTCTCTCTCGCTCTCTCTCGCTCTCTCTCGCTCTCTCTCGCTCTCTCTCTCCCTCGCTCTCTCTCTCCCTCGCTCTCTCTCTCCCTCGCTCTCTCTCTCCCTCGCTCTCTCTCGCTCTCTCTCGCTCTCTCTCGCTCTCTCTCTCCCTCGCTCTCTCTCTCCCTCGCTCTCCCTCGCTCTCCCTCGCTCTCCCTCGCTCTCTCGCTCTCTCTCTCTCCCTCGCTCTCCCTCGCTCTCTCTCGCTCTCTCTCTCTCTCTCTCCCTCTCTCTCTCTCTCGCTCTCTCTCTCTCTCTCTCCCTCTCTCTCCCTCTCGCTCTCTCTCGCTCTCTCTCGCTCTCTCTCTCTCCCTCGCTCTCGCTCTCTCTCGCTCTCTCTCGCTCTCTCTCTCTCTCTCTCCCTCTCTCTCCCTCTCGCTCTCTCTCTCTCCCTCTCTCTCCCTCTCTCTCCCTCTCTCTCCCTCTCTCTCCCTCTCTCTCCCTCTCTCTCCCTCTCTCTCCCTCGCTCCCTCTCTCTCCCTCTCTCTCCCTCGCTCTCCCTCGCTCTCCCTCGCTCTCCCTCGCTCTCCCTCGCTCTCCCTCGCTCTCCCTCGCTCTCCCTCGCTCTCCCTCGCTCTCCCTCGCTCTCCCTCGCTCTCTCTCTCTCCCTCGCTCTCCCTCTCGCCCTTTCTCTCGCTCGCTCCTTTCCCTCCCCCCTCTCGCTCGCTCCTTTCCCTCCCCCCTCTCGCTCGCTCCTTTCCCTCCCCCCTCTCGCTCGCTCCTTTCCCTCCCCCCCTCGCTCGCTCCTTTCCCTCTCTTTCCTACTCTTTTGCTTCTTCCTACCACAGTACAGTTTGTTCACTGTGTCCGGTTTCAACTGCCTGTGGGTTCAATTCCTGCAGGGATCAAATATACATAAATTATATTTGGATGAATGTGTCTGCTAACTGTCATATGCTATTATTATTATTATTATTATTATTATTATTATTATTATTATTATATATAAATGTGCCTCATCTCTCTGCAGGGTGATCTGGGGGGCCAACGGACGCTACAGAAGAAATGGACCAGTTTCCTGAAGGCCAAGCTGGTGTGTTCCATGCCAGAGCTCAACTTCGTGTTCAACGTGGTTAATGACGTGTTCATACTGAAGACTGCTGACTGGAGAGAGACTGTCATCTACGGAGTGTTCACATCCCAGTGGTGAGTTGGGATTCTCAGTCAGGACACTGTAATAACTCAAACTCCATTTTATTAACATGTTACATTTCCTTCAGAAAGTATTCACCTCTAGACTTATTCTACATTTTGGTGATGCAGCCTTGAATTCAAAATGGATGAAAAAATGATCTCAATCAACTACACACAACACCCTTGCATAAGTATTCAAACCCCTCAGTCAATACTTTGTAGAAGCTAAGAGCTTTCCATACCTGGATTGTGCAACATTTGCTCACATTTTTTTTATTTGTATTATTCAAAGTATTTTCAAATTGGTTGTTGATCATTGCTAGACAACCATGTTCAGGTCTTGCCATAGATTTTCCAGGTTTAAGTCAAAACTGTAACTCTGCCACTCAGGAAATTTCACTGTCTTATTGGGAAGTCACTCCAGTGTAGATTTGGTCTTGTGTTTTAGCTTATGGTCCTGTTGGATTGTGAATTCCTCTCCCAGTGTCTGTTCGAAAGCAGACTGAAGCAGGTTTTCCTCTAGGATTTTGCCTGTGCTTAGCTCTATTCAGTCTATTTTTATCCTGAAAAACTCCCCAGTCTTTAACGATTACAAGCATACCCCTAACATGATACAGCCACCACTATGCTTGAAACTATGGAGAGTGGTACTCCGTAATGTATTGGATTTGCCCCAAACGCAACACAACAATTAGTATTCAGGACAAAAAGTGAATTTCTTTGCCACATTTTTTGCAGTATTACTTTAGTGCCTTGTTGTAAACAGGATTTATGTTTTGGGAATATTTTTTATTCTGTACAGGCTTCCTTTTCACTCTGTCAATTAGTTACAACAATTAATGGCTGTGATAGGAGAAAACAGGATGGATCAACAACAGTGTAGTTCCTCAACAAAACTAACCTGTTTAAAAGTCATGATTGGAATCATGGTGACATTTCCTGAGTGGTTTCATTCCTCTCCGGCAACAGTTAGGAACGGCTGTCCCCAACCGACTAAAAAAATCTATATATAATAATCTTGGTAGACCAAGAGGAGTAGTCAGTTCTTTCGAACAATCAATTGATCTAAATTTATTAACCTGTATTTTTCCATATATAGACACACATCCTATGTTTGAATCAAATCAACTATATGCACTGAGCTTGTCTGATGCTCTTAAGTTGTTTGATTAAATAATTAAGATGCACAAATGACTAGAGGGAGTCCTACCGCAAATGATTTGATTGTGCCTGGCCAGGCTCAGACATGCTACACCTTGTTAAAAAAAATACTTTGACTGTGACTAGCAACCGTTTCTCTCTCCTCCCTGCTGCAGCAACCACCACAGAACATCAACAGTATTTATCATGCTGTCTGTGTTGCTGAAGCTGTCACATAATTACAGACATTTCTGACTGAGAAGTTTTGTTACAGAAATCCCTAATTTGTTTAGATAAAAACATTCCCTATTACGTATGCATCTCATGCATGTTAACGACAGGGCCTGACCTATAGCATATCATAATCACATCAATAAATTGGTTACAACAAACTCTGAACACCGTAACAGCAAAATGGATGCAGAGGACGTGACAAACTGGAGATGGGGGAATGTGTACTGGTTTCTCAGGAAGTAAAGGGGAAGTCAGATGTGTGGAATAAATGTGACTAGTTGTTAAATACTGGAGATGAAGAAAAATAATTTAAGGAACAAGCTTTGTCTGCGTATTATGTTTACAAACAGATGCTGTTAGATTACAATAAACCTTTTCTGACTGTTTGGAACAGTTTTAAACACTAAATAACTTAAAAGCGTACCAGAGAGTGTTGTGATGTTTAAAACAAAATTGAGAAGCCATTATCACAGCAAAGACTAAACAGTCGCATGCATTCGTGAATGCAATTGCCTAAATGGAACGGTTTATTTATTTTTCACGCTAATTATTGAAGTCGCTTAGTTATTTTATTTTAAAATTAAAATGCTTGATTGCAACATGGTCTAGGAAGAAGGCGCCAATTCAACAGCGCGCTGTTTCAGAACCGCCGACGGCAACCGCGAACAAATGCAGGAGAGAGAGCGGCAGTAGTTATAAAATAATAATATTTGTGTTCGTGTTGCACCATTTGTTCTTTATCATGTAGTTTCAGTAACATGTGTCTTAAAAGGATGGACTGTACCATCCCCATAGCCTCCACAATGGATTAGTCCACTCATAGGCGGAAGTCAGACAGTTGTCTTGTACACCGTGAATCATTTTTTTAACTACTGCTCGACTAAAGAAATCTCGATCGACCGACCAGTCGACTAAATTCAGTCAGCCCTTGGAAGGACACCTCTGTCTTTGTAGTGACTGGGTGTATTGATACACCATCCAAAGTGTAATTATAACTTCACCATGCTCAAAGAGATATTCAATGTCGGCTTTTAATTTTTTTTTTACCCATCTGCCAATAGGTGCCCTTCTTTGTGAGGCATTGGAAAACATCCCTGATCTTTGTGGTTGAATCTGTGTTTGAAATTCACTGCTCAACAGATGGACATTACAGATAATTATATGTGTGGGGTACAGAGATGAGGCAGTCATTCAAAAATCATGTTAAACACTATCGCACACATGTTGCATGTACAAAGAGGTTTAACATTATTATTATTATTATATATTATTATTATTATATATTATTATTATTATTATTTATTATTATTATTATATATTATTATTATTATTATTATTATTATTTATTATTATTATTATATATTATTATTATTATTATTATTATTATTATATATTATTTATTATTATTATTATTATTATTATATATTATTATTATTATTATATATTATATATTATTATTATTATTATTATTATTATTATTTATTATTATTATTATTATTATATATTATTAGTATTATATATTATATATTATTATTATTATATATTATTATTATTATTTATTATTATTATTATATATTATTATTATTATTATTATTATTATATATTATTATTATTATTTATTATTATTATTATTATTATATATTATTAGTATTATATATTATATATTATTATTATTATATATTATTATTATTATTTATTATTATTATTATATATTATTATTATTATTATTATTATTATATATTATTATTATTATTTATTATTATTATTATTATTATATATTATTATTATTATTATTATTATTATTATATATTATTATTATTATTTATTATTATTATTATATATTATTATTATTATTATTATTATTATTATTATTATTATTATTATATATTATTATTATTATTATATATTATATATTATTATTATTATTATTATTATTTATTATTATTATTATTATTATATATTATTAGTATTATATATTATTATTATTATTATTATATATTATTATTATTATATATTATTATTATTATTTATTATTATTATTATTATATATTATTATTATTATATATTATTATTATTATTTATTATTATTATTATTATATATTATTATTATTATATATTATTATTATTATATATTATTATATAATATTATTATTATTACTATTATACTTATTGACTAAAGGAATTTCAGATGTTCATTTTAATTAGTTTGAAAACATTTTTTTTTTTACATTCCACTAACATTATGGGGTATTGTATGTAGGCCAGTGGCAACATATTATTATTATAAATCCATTTTAAATTCAGGCAGTAACACAACAAAATGGGGAAAAAGTCAAGGGGTGTGAATACCTTCTGAAGGCTCTGTCATTTTACCACGGTGTTAATAGGTATCGGAGCGACCACATCTCACCATGGCAGTGGTGACACCCACTTGTGGAAGGGTGTTCTGTGACATTGTCTTTGTCTCTTTCTTGTCCAGGGGAAACGTAGGCCTGTCTGCAGTGTGTGCCTACGACATGTTGTCAGTAGAAAATGTGTTCTCCAAGGGGAAATACATGCAGAAAGCCACAGTGGAACAGTCTCACACCAAGTGGGTGAGGTACAACGGGATCACCCCCACCCCTCGCCCAGGAGCTGTAAGTGTTGCTTGCTGAAATCACCTTCTAAACATGTCTACATCTTATTTTGTAGTTGTGTTTAATCATACCTTGGATTGAATTGTCACATTTGGACCGGATTAGAGCGTTGTATCCTTCATAGCATCATCCCCTCTCACTCCTATCCATCTGTAGTGCATCAACAACCACCACCGTCTCCAGAACATCAGCAGCTCTCTCCACCTGCCTGACAAGACCCTGCAGTTTGTTAAGGACCATCCCTTACTGGAAGACCCTGTCCTTCCCATCGGCAACGGGCCCAAACTCATCACCAAGGATGTCAGCTACACCCAGATCGCTGTGGAGAGGGTGCAGGCGTTGGACAACAACGTATATGACGTCATATTTACTGGGACCGGTAGGCGCCAACGGTTCTCAGGGAGCTGGCTGAGGTTCAGAGGACAGTGTTGTGTGGGAGTTATAGGGTCAATTCCATTTTAATTTGGTTAATTAAAATGTTCCTCGTTGTTGTGAAAGGTGTTTGTATTTGGTGGGATTATGATCAACTCTCAGCTCCTGATTAAGACAAAAGGGACGTATTTCGGTCCTTGATATGGCGTTGACGTTTCCCCCTCTAACCCTTTAGATAAAGGACTTCTGCATAAATCGGTGGTGTATGACGGGCTGGTCCATACAGTGGAAGAGATTCAGCTTCTCCACAAATCTGAGCCTATCAAGACCTTGCTTCTGTCATCACAAGGGGTAAGTCAAAGAGAAATATGGAAGGAGACTCTCACATCCGTGTCTCACGGAAAGTGAGTTCTCCTCTCCTGTGATGACACTTAAACTGAGGAAGACATCGAAACGTCAGTCGCCAGTTCGCATCATGTACAATGGAGCAAAAAGGAGCAATAATAAATACGTCTCTTTCAAGTTCCTTTTCAACGTTTTTCTTGTTCAGCCATTTCCAATAAAACTAAAGATATTGAATACCCAAAGACAAGCTAAGCTTTATTTCTCAATTTGAGAAGTCTACCTACCCACTAACTTTGGCCCTCGATTTGGATTTCATGTCCGTGTAAAACTGTTCAACTCGAGAGTAGAAAAAGGGGAAGTTACCGACCAGAGACGACGAGTCTGCGCCGATGTTAAAACCACAACTTCTCTGTGAAAGAATAATGAGCATTGTTTGCTCTCTACGGGCCAGACTTACACGGCATTTAAGCATTTTTACAGACACTGTAAAAAAAAAAATGTGTTGACTTTGAAGGTGTATGTTAATCTTTAGTGTGTCTGTAACGTCTTGGAATTTGAGGTTACTGTAGTTGGCGCGTATCAGACTCAAAAGAAACACGTGGCTTTTCTCTGCAACTTCACTACCCTTACACACTTCTCTATTATCAGTAGCATTTCATTCTTATTATTCAAGTTATTACCTATAAATATTAGTCTAGTATACAAATGAAGACTTGTAAGATTGGAGAGGAATTCTGAAAGAATACAGATTTTAAACTATTCACACCAAGTCCGTTTGTTTTTGCCCCCACTTTTCCTAACAATTCACATAACTTCCCCAACACTGCTTTAAACAAATAAATATAATAATATTTAACCTTTTTATTTAACTAAGGAAGTCAGTTAAGAACAAATTATTATTTACAATGATAAGGCATAAGGCCTCCTGTGCAGACCCCCCTCATCTAAATACAATATAAATAGTCACTGGATATTAGCGGGAACTGGAACACGCTGTCGTACAAGTCAATCCAGAGCATCCCAAACATTTTTTCTTTTTTTATATTTTTATTGAACTAGGCAAGTCAGTTAAGAACAAATTCTTATTTTCAATGATGACCTAGGAACAGTGGGTTAACTGCCTGTTCAGGGGCAGAATGACAGATGTCACCTTGTCAGGGTTTGAACTTGCAACCTTCCGGTTACTAGTCCAACGCTCTAACCACTAGGCTACCCTGCCGTCCCATGCTCAATGGGGGACATGTCTGGTGAATATGCCGTCCATGGAAGAACTGTGACATCTCCAGCTTCCAGGAATTGTGTACAAATCCTTGTTCATTATCATGCTGAAGCATGAGGTGATGGCGACGGATGAATGGCACGACAGTGGGCCTCAGGATCTCGTCACGGTATCTCTGTGCATTCAAATTGCCATCGTGTTCATTGTCCTTAACTTATGCCTGCCCCATACCATAACCCTACTGCCACCATGGGGCACTCTGTTCACAACGTTGATGTCAGCAAACCACTCGCCCACACGACACCATACACGTGGTCTGAAGTTGAGAGGCCGGTTGGCCGTACTGCCAAATTCTCTAAAACGACGTTGGAGACGGCTTATGGTAGAGAAATGAACATTCAGTTCTCTGGCAACAGCTCTGTTGGACATTCCTGCAGTCAGCATGCCAATTGCACGCTCCCTCAACTTGAGACATCTGTGGCGTTGTGTGACAGAACTGCACATTTTAGAGTGGCCTTTTATTGTCCCCGGCACAAGGTGCACCTGTGTAATTATCATGCTGTTGAATCAGCTTCTTGATATGCCACACCTGTCAGGTGGATGGATTATCTTGGCGAAGGAGAAATGCTTGCTAACAGGGATGTAAACAACATTTGAGAGAAATAAGATTTTTACGCATATGGAACATTTCTGGGATTTTTTTATTTCAGCTCATGAAACACGGGACCAACACTTTACGTGTTGTGTTTCTATTTTTGTTCAGTGTATAGAGTTTAAAACGAATAGGCCTAGGTCTATTCAAGGAGAGAAGCATCGATCGATCCTCTTGCTTGCTGAATGGCTACAAAATAGGCGACAGTACAAGGTTGGCAATGAACTGGCATAGGGGTTTGAATGGCGAGAGTGACGTGTAGCCTAGCTCTGGTGTGATGTGTTTACATTGGCTAAATTGATACCTTGCTGCACTGATGCATTGCAAACGTAAAAAAACTGACATTAATTCACACAAGGTGAATTGTGCAGCCTGTCAGTGGCAGTGTCCCAGATAACAATTCAATTGGTCAACAGCTTATTATCGAATGAAAAAAATATGTAACGAAAAAATAATGAAGTGTGTGGCAGGACGATATTTTGCAACTGGTGTGAACAGACGTGCTCGTATAGATTATTTTTTTTTTTACTAATTATTCGATTTGAAAATGACAGACTTTGTGAGAAAGGGCCTTTAACTGAAATGTGTCATTTAAAAATCATGATGGGAGCGTTTGATTTGTATTAGAGAGATTGAGTCCAGACAGGCTACTTTAGGAAACTTTCTGAGTGGACATAAGCCTATAGAGAGAATCAGAGAACTCTCTCACACACACACACACACACACACACACACACACACACACACACACACACACACACACACACACACGTAAAAGCACCCATCAATCAAAGCCACCAGCGTATGTCAGACTCAAGCAAATATCATTTTTTTCATGAAAACGTTTTCAAAAATCTAGGCCTACTTTAAGCTTTCTGAAAGTAGTATATAAGATAATGAATTGACGAGGAAAGGATGAAGGTGAGAGAGACCACAATGCAATAGTATGAAGTTGAACTGTAACAATATTAAAATGGAAACAAATAAAGGCAACATGTTCATAGACTAATCAACACTGATAAATAGGCTATGTGGAAAAAAAAGATTCCTTGTCGAATTATTCCATGCCAGGTTGGAGATGATTGACACATTATAGGCCTCAGAGCCAGAACAACCATGTTGACTGCTGTTGAATAGTTAATGAATAGTCGCACTATATTGTATTTACTAGCAAGCAATGAAAATGTGCCTTGTATAAAAGGAAGTACACGTATATACAGTGCCTTACTAAAGTATTCGGCCCCCTTGAACTTTGCGACCTTTTGCCACATTTCAGGCTTCAAACATAAAGATATAAAACAATTTTTTTGTGAAGAATCAACAACAAGTGGGACACAATCATGAAGTGGAACGACTTTTATTGGATATTTCAAACTTTTTTAACAAATCAAAAACTGAAAAATTGGGCGTGCAAAATTATTCAGCTCCTTTACTTTCAGTGCAGCAAACTCTCTCCAGAAGTTCAGTGAGGATCTCTGAATGATCCAATGTTGACCTAAATGACTAATGATGATAAATACAATCCACCTGTGTGTAATCAAGTCTCCGTATAAATGCACCTGCACTGTGATAGTCTCAGAGGTCCGTTAAAAGCGCAGAGAGCATCATGAAGAACAAGGAACACACCAGGCAGGTCCGAGATACTGTTGTGAAGAAGTTTAAAGCCGGATTTGGATACAAAAAGATTTCCCAAGCTTTAAACATCCCAAGGAGCACTGTGCAAGCGATAATATGGAAATGGAAGGCGTATCAGACCACTGCAAATCTACCAAGACCTGGCCGTCCCTCTAAACTTTCAGCTCATACAAGGAGAAGACTGATCAGAGATGCAGCCAAGAGGCCCATGATCACTCTGGATGAACTGCAGAGATCTACAGCTGAGGTGGAAGACTCTGTCCATAGGACAACAATCAGTCGTATATTGCACAAATCTGGCCTTTATGGAAGAGTGGCAAGAAGAAAGCCATTTCTTAAAGATAGCCATAAAAAGTGTTGTTTAAAGTTTGCCACAAGCCACCTGGGAGACACACCAAACATGTGGAAGAAGGTGCTCTGGTCAGATGAAACCAAAATTGAACTTTTTGGCAACAATGCAAAATGTTATGTTTGGCGTAAAAGCAACATAGCTGAACACACCATCCCCACTGTCAAACATGGTGGTGGCAGCATCATGGTTTGGGCCTGCTTTTCTTCAGCAGGGACAGGGAAGATGGTTAAAATTGATGGGAAGATGGATGGAGCCAAATACAGGACCATTCTGGAAGAACCTGATGGAGTCTGCAAAAGACCTGAGACTGGGACGGAGATTTGTCTTCCAATAAGACAATGATCCAAAACATAAAGCAAAGTCTACAATGGAATGGTTCAAAAATAAACATATCCAGGTGTTAGAATGGCCAAGTCAAAGTCCAGACCTGAATCCAATTGAGAATCTGTGGAAAGAACTGAAAACTGCTGTTCACAAATGCTTTCCATCCAACCTCACTGAGCTCGAGCTGTTTTGCAAGGAGGAATGGGAAAAAAATTCAGTCTCTCGATGTGCAAAACTGATAGAGACATACTCCAAGCGACTTACAGCTGTAATCGCAGCAAAAGGTGGCGCTACAAAGTATTAACTTAAGGGGGCTGAATAATTTTGCACACCCAATTTTTAAGTTTTTGATTTGTTAAAAAAGTTTGAAATATCCAATAAATGTCGTTCCACTTCATGATTGTGTCCCACTTGTTGTTGATTCTTCACAAAAAAATACAGTTTTATATCTTTATGTTTGAAGCCTGAAATGTGGCAAAAGGTCGCAAAATTCAAGGAGGCCGAATACTTTCGCAAGGCACTGTAATAAAAAGAATGTACTGAAGTGCCATAGCCTATAGGCCAGCGCTTAGACAGCCCCGCTCAACTAGCGGATTAGCTGCTGGACTAAGTTATAATCATTAGTAAACACTCCCGCTATTAGGTGAAGTTTATCAACATGAAAATGCAGTTAATTATTAAATAAGTACCCCAAAATGAATGTAGGCCTATTTTAAATGTATTTGATAGTTATTTTATTTTCATGGCTGTTTTCAGCCATAAGTCAGTTACATGGTATTCAGCTACCATCACAGACCTATGTGTGTGGCTGTGTTCACAGACGAGGTCCCTGTACGCTGGCTCAGACTCGGGCGTGGTGCAGTCTCCTACTGCGTTCTGTGACAAGTACCCATCCTGTTCAGACTGTATCTTGACCCGGGACCCTTACTGTGCCTGGGATCCAGACTCTTCCACCTGTGTCAACATCTTCCACACCCAGGGCCTCACGCACCGGTAACACTCCTTTTATAGTGGCATTAGGATTATCAGCACAATGCAAAACCTACGTGTTTCTCCTGCCTCGGTGTAACCCAGTCCATCCTGTTTCTCCAACGACAAGCCTGAAAGTGTCGACCCTGATGTATGTCTACCTAATGTCAGTTCTGTTTTGTTTTTCAGGAACTTGATCCAGAGCCTTAACGGTGATGCAGACAAGTGTCCCTCAGGTCTGTAACCTCTGCATTTTAACGTGACCCAAGTCTCTGCATACTGACTAGCTATTGGCAGAGAGACGGGCTGCAGTGCTAACAGTAAACAAATACACTCATTTAGGAATGTCTTTATATCGCTTTAGTTCCGAGTTTAATTGCTATATAAGCATCTTACTTACCAGAGATTTCACATTAAACACAGCAAGGATGTTCAGGACAGATCTAGTAACACCAGCCCTCTCTTCAGAGAGTAAACTCCTCTCCTCTCCTCACAGCGCCAGGGCTCTCCGTGGAGAACTACCAGCGGGTGACAGTTAAACCAGGGAGCTCGGCTGAGCTGCCATGCCTGGTTCAGTCCAACCTGGCCGTGGTGGTCTGGAAGCAGAACAGCAGCACCATGACCGAGGCCTCCAAGTTCCACCTGATGGGTGAGACGGGTCTGCTCATTTACAGCGTGGCCCCAGAGGACCACGGCCTGTACGAGTGCTGGTCACTGGAGTGGGCCCCTGTTGCAGGGAAGAACTTCAGCCGCCTCCTGGCTGGGTATGTCCTAGACCTGGATGTCCCCAGGAGGCCATCACCACGAGGCCACCCCCCTCAGACCGCCAGCACCCTCAGCTCTGCTCACCCCCACCACCAGTCCACCGCTGCCACTGAAGGTAATAACGGTAACACCGTGAGACCCCTCCCACTAACTTCAGCCCCTCCCAGCTCCACCGCCCCCACCTCACCACCACCCACTCACAGCGCCTCGTCATCACTAACCACGCCCCCCAGCAGCAGCAACACCGCCAGGCTCCAGCCCAAGCTCCTTCCCCCCAGCTCCAGCGCCCTCCCGCTCCCAGAGACCCGGGACCCTGCGACAGAGTACCTCCAACACGACAACAGCAGTACTTTCCTCTTCCTCTTCCTCCTGTTCTTCCTCCTCTTCCTGGCTGCCCTGGTCTACAACTGTTACATGCAGTACCTACCGGGGCCGTGTCTTCGTCTTCGTGCGGCTCTGCTGGGAAGCCAGAAGAAGCCCCAACCTGAGTATTTAGCCTGCGAGGCCGGCCTCATGGAGCCCGTCACAGTAGACAAGCTGGACGTAAAGGATCAGATCCGCCTGACTCAGAACGGGGTACAGCTCCGAGCCCTGAGGGACACCGGCTATGAGACCGAGCCAGAGTGTAGCAACGGCAAGGTCCCCTCTCGCAGCTACGGGGGAGAAGACAGTCCTTCTAAAGAGAAGCCCTTTGACGTGGACTGTGACTCTCAGCCTATTGAATATGCAGACGCAGATCAAGAAGCATCACCGTACTAAAAGATGCACATCTCAGCTTCTCTTTTTACTAGTGCAAGAAATATGAAGACTTGTTATTTATAGGGGTCTTCTCCCTTGCTGGCTCTCTCCACAGTGGGCCTATACATACAAACCTGTGTGTTATACATAAGCTCAGTGGCCACCTCTCTTTCAGAAGGACAGACGGAGGCAGATTACTTCAGTTATTAGGAGGTCAAGTCACACATCCCGCTTGCCTTCAGAGATTCTCTTACTCACTCTGGCTACCCCAAGATCAATCAAATGTAGGGCCTACTAACTAAATATTAAAATCATAGCCTAATCTCTGTGCAAACCAGTAACCATCTCGCTCTGCATTTTTCCAGCAAGAAACGCTGATTTTTATTCCAAATTGGAAACATTGTTTACCAAATTGGTAAGTTAACTTGTTTTCCAAATTGGAGCCTTTGTTAGTTATTTTTTTGTACAATGCGGGGAGCTTCTTCTTCTAAGGCTGTTAAAACATAACATGGGAGCTTCTTCTTCTAAGGCTGTTAAAACATAGCTTGAACTTCTTCTTCTAAGGCTGTTAAAACATAACTTGTTTGTTGTATTTTTCTGAATATTCAGTGAAATAAGGCTATTTGACGTAGTAGGTCAGCTGCTTTCCATCTCAACTTATAGTACCATCTCCTTTAGAACCTCTAGGACGATCTCCTCTAGAACCTATAGTACCATCTCCTCTAGAACCTCTAGGACGATCTCCTCTAGAACGATCTCCTCTAGAATCTCTAGGACGATCTCCTCTAGAACCTCTAGGGCGATCTCCTCTAGAACCTCTAGGGCGATCTCCTCTAGAACCTCTAGGACGATCTCCTCTAGAACCTATAGTACCATCTCATCTAGAACCTCTAGGACGATCTCCTCTAGGACAATCTCCTCTAGAACCTCTAGGACAATCTGTAAATTCTCAGGGACGGTTTGTTAGTTCGCTCTATGCCTTGTTCTCTGGTGGTGGTTAGAAAAAGCTATGTCGATAAACAGACAACCACTGGTGGCCAGTGACTGACTGATGGAAAAGGTGTGGTATGACTGATATGAGATCTATAGATATTTATACAATGGGTGGGTCTAATCCTGGACGATGATTGATTAAAACTGCATTCCAACCGGTGTCTATTCCACAAGTTACCACTGGCTAAAGCTATAACGTTGAATTGCCTATTTACTCTGTTCAATCCACTGTTTCATCAGCCCAGCCACTATAAAAAGCATCTCGACATAATCTACCATTTCTTTAAGACTAGCAATTGGTTTTCAGTAGTCTGTCTCTCTCTCTGACATTTGCAACACTGTTTCAGTATTGACATTCGATCTTCAGCTGTCCCATAGTAATGAATGTGTCGGGATGAGACAGGCAGGCAGCTTTTCTCAGCCAGGCAAAATCATGAATCCGCGTCATTTTTATGGATTGTATACAAAGAAATGTAAATAGAAAACAGAACTAAATGAAGTGCAGCTAATTTGCAGTCTTTCCAGCTTCAGTTTGAAGTGATTGTGTTAGCTGTGTTGTTGACTAGCTCCTCAGTGTCCTGACGAGAGAGCACATTTCTATGCCAGGTGAAATCGTGCCTCATTAGCTCATTTTTATGGATGTATCCGGATGTATACACAAATGTCACTAGAAAACGGCGTAAGCAAATGCAGCTACTTTGTTGTTATTCTGGCTGCACTCTTTGACGTGACTAAGTTAGCCAGCCAGCCAGCTAGCTAGCTAGCAAGCAAAGGATAAAAACGTTGCCAGCCAGTAGAACATTTACAACGAACGACTGGGTCGCGTCTCTGGCAACCGAAACCAATAGAACAAACGACCAGCCGGCTTGGATAGCAACCCTAGATTTGTGTCGGGACTATATTTTGTGGGAGGATGAAATGGTATGAATAGATTCATCCAAATAATGTTTTTAAAAAAAATATGTAAATCATTATTTGAATGTGTTGGTGACCCGTTGTATAAAAGTGATAATGCCCTCAAGCCGGGGATCGGAGGATATATTGGCACAGTTTTCGACTTTGTCTCGGGCCTAACACCCGTGCCAATATATCCTCCGAACACCGGTTTGAGGGCATTATCACTTAAATCTAGTCTCATTCCTTACATGTTTGTCAATGACAATTTTAAAGATTAAGCCTATGAGGCATCATCAGCTGTTTTTATGAAAGGAGGACTTGGTTTTGGTAATCATCCCGTTTTATGAAAGGAGGACTTGGTTTTGGTAATCATCCCGTTTATGAAAAGATGACTTGGTTTTGGTAATCATCCCGTTTTATGAAAGGAGGACTTGGTTTTGGTAATCATCCCGTTTTATGAAAGGAGGACTTGGTTTTGGTAATCACCTGTTTCATGAAAGGAGGACGTGGTTTTGGTAATCCTGTTTTTATACGGGGAAAATGCTGAAGTGAGTGAACGTGACTCACTAGATGACGACGACGGGAAATGCTGGACACTCAAACCACTGCTGTCTGAAGAGCACAGACCTCTCCAGAGCTACACGGCTCTATTCTAACTCTTGTCTCCTGTGAATCCACAATTCCAATGGTACGAAGACACGTGAACTCTGGGGTCATATTTACTAGACATGAGCTTCCTCCATATTAACCTGTGTTGGTTAGTTTTCCCCACTGGTCATGTCAGTATGTACATTAAGCTTCTCTAATGTTAGAAGCTTTGTAAAATGAAAAGGTGAAATATTATAAAGCATTTGTTTTCTTTGTCCTTAGAACATTGGCACTGGAAGTAATCAGATGTTTTTTTTTATTGAATGAAGCTTTAAGTTTTACTCTTTTAAAGATGATTATTTAGTAATAACTGTCCGACTTGTATGTTCTCATTTTATTTTAGTGTAGTAATGTTGTTTTTGAATTTCTATGGATGTATTGGTTCACAAGGCCTCTTTTAATAGTTAGACCTATAGCCTCCCCTCCTGTGTCTGTCTGTTTCACACATTTATCTTACTGCCTGGCTGTTGTCCTTAGAGAACTCTCCTTTCTCTCCTTCGGCTCTCCCCACCTCCTCCCTCTCTCCCTCACAGCCGCCTCCTCTGCTGTTCCTCCTCTCTCTCCTGTTGACACTTCCTCATCCCTGTCCACCTCGGGAAGTAGTCCCTCTCTCCCTCCTTCCTCCACCTCCTCTGAGGGGTTAGGGGTATGCCTGCTGCCCCCATCCCTCCAAGACCAGGCTTGGGGGGTTCAGGCTCAGGAGGCCTTCCTGCTCTTCTGTCTGGCCTTGGGTGAGTGGTGCCTGTTGTGACCTATGTGTGTGTCTCTCTCTCACTCCACACCTTGCATGTGGCTTTCTCCCTTCAGACACACATCAACCAACCCCCTACATACCTACCTACCTTTCTACCCTAACCTGGGATGTGTTCACATCCTCAAAACAAGTGTGTTCCTTGAGCCATGCGTTATTCTGACCCCTTTTAAATGTTATAGGTGACGGTACAATAATGTGATGAAAAGTTAGATGTTTTTGTGTTAAGGTACAGTAGATCAGCTCACTGAAATATGTATTTGATTGAGCAAGTTGTCTCAAAGGTTTTAGTTCCATTTTTTTTATATATATATATATATATAAACTTGCACCATTTTGTATATTGTGTTATTGGGAAATCTGAGACAGATATTTAATTTGAAACGAGGCGAGAGAGGTCTTTATAAGAACAAAAGACTGTTTTTGGTACTTTTTAAGCTCTGTCAATTACTGAGTTTCTAAAACTAGAACTTGTGCCTGTACAGTGTATATATTTGTGTATATATGGAATATACTTTTTGAAGATGTTCGTATATCCATAGGCATTCTGGGGCTACTGTTCGTATGGGGGGTTTTAATACATCCTGATTTCAAATGTTTTGAACATTTAGCCTACTGGTTTAACTGTCATAATGCTAACATGTGCAAACCAAGCTAACTAGGTTACTTTTATACACACGGACAGGAAATGTAGGAAGACGAGCTTCTGATTTATTAAAAGTTTTAGTCTTTATGACCTTTTTTTGAAAGATTAAAATTGCATACATTGAAAAAACGAATTGACTGAATGTGATCTTTTGAAAACAAATGAAAAGGCCATCGGAGAACATTGCACAAGTCATTCACCTCACCACAAATTACGTTTCCCCTCAATCACGATTGAATGTTTTTAAAATAGGCTGACGCACAACAGGAGCACATCTATTTGGACTCAAATCTGCACACTTGATCCTAGGCAGTATTTAGAATGAAGTGGTTCATGCTAATATATGCTACCATATTAGAATCTGAAAACTGTGCAAATTATGTGCAGAATGATAAGTCCTTTCTGTGCTGAGGATCTGTTAGAGTCAGATCTGTCAGGTATTTCTATGATCGTGAACCAAGGAGTTTGTTTGGTGTGAGAGCTTAGAATTGACGTTCCTCGACAGCAATTTTAATGTGCCAAAGCACACACCTGGTTTACGGGAATCAAACCTTCAGTAAAGCAGAATTTAATTGATCTGCTTCCTCTCAGTTTGGGCTGAAACACTGTGAATCAGAATAGGATGTCAGTGCTATAGCGTTGCTCTTTATTAAGTGGCTAAGGAGCTTAGCTGGAGAAACGGGGACGGTTTCCTGGACAGAGATGAAGCCCTCAACTAAAAAGCATGTTCACAATAGACGCTCTCCATCCAAAGTCCATATGAAGTCCCATTATGTCCCTCAGGTCCCAGTGATCTCCAAATTCACTGGCAGGTGAACGGGGCCCACCTGGAGACGCCCATCACAGAGTACCGCCACCCCTTGGTCCGGGGGGACCCCCATGGAGAGGTGCTGGTGAGCAGCTGGGTGAGAGAGAGGGCCCTGGTCAAGGACTCCAGCTACCAATGTGTCGCTGCGTCCAGCGCAGGAAATGACACATCTAAAGTGGACCTCAACATCCTCAGTAGAGGTAGTGATCATAGATGGTCGGGATAGCTACACCTTTTATATTGTTCTCTTCTCTCTCCATAAGCTCCTGCCTGCATGTTGAACGAATCCTATGAATGAGTCCTTGTCAAATTATGCAGTAGGTTCTAGAAAATCAGTGTCAACGCAAATCTTATTAACAAGGACAGGGGTGTAATAGTTAGCTAAACATTGAAATCATTAGCTAAAAAAATTGAGTTTCTATTGGGAAAATTCAGGTAGGTCCCTCAACCATTTTCGTTTCATGCGCTTCCATTTAAGAAATGTTTTGCAACAGAATCTGCGTAATGAATACGCCCCCAGGCAAACACTCTTACATTACCAGGGTTGTGTTCATTAGGGCACACAACGGAAAATGGTTTGCAAGTCCAGGTGTTAATTATTTAACTTTTTCAGTACGTTTTCTTCCGTTTGGTGCCTAATGAGCATGATGACCCAGTTCTCTTGATTCAACTGATATTATAGTAGTCAATTGTCAAATACAGTAAGTTTTCAACTGATATCACAGTATTGCCTACTGTAATATCAGTTGAATCAAGAGAACTGGGGTCATCATGCTCATTGGGCACAAAACGGAAGAAAACGTACTGAAACAGTAACAGTGTTAAATACAGTAACTTTTGTTTCTGATGAACAGATGAAGACAGTATTCCATCCAGAGATATGAGCCAATGGAGGAGTGCCCTCTCGGAACACAACAAACTGCTAAAGAGGTGGAAAAGAGCATGGGTAGGTTTATATTCACTAAGCACCAAATCATTGGGGAAGTAGTGAACTTAGATTGGGGTGTGTTTTGTGTGTGTCAAACTGCAGTGCAATTTAAAATGAATAACTTTGAGTAACTTTTTCAATAATGTTGAAAACACATTTGATTAAAGTTTCGTAACGCTGCCTGAGTGTGTGCATGGAAGATTACCTAACGCACATGATTTAGAAGCCACCCTGAACTCACACATGCTTTTTCACTTTGCGTACCAACATTTTGATGGCTCTGCGTGTCTGTTTAGGGCCAGGGCCGAGGGGTAGTGGCTTGATGTGCTCTCCTTATCTAATATCTTAGAGCACTGCAGAGGTGATGAATTCCAGTGAATCAAGAAGTGAATGCCCCATACTTCTACACGGTTCAAAAATAGTTAACTATTTAAAACGGCACAAAAATGTGTTTGTTTCCTGGTTCAACCTGGTACGTGTCTCGGGCAAAGGATCATCAACTAGATTCAGCTGCGGGACAATATTTTTATTGAGTGGATGTTCAGGGGGTCGGAACATAATTACAGATCATTTGTAGACTGCAAAATTGATCTCAAGAAGCCCAAAACCGATATATTTGTCTAAAACAATCATTACAATGTAAATGTACTTTTATTCTGAATGGCTGCATATTTCAAGACATGGCACATGAGGGTGCAGTGAGATACTCGACTGGTTGGATGATACCTTTGTCGTCAGTCATCTTCAAAAAGTGTATACTTAACTGGAAATCAACCAATCCTCTGTCGTTGGCACAAGGTCAAATGCTTTATCATCTAGATTTTGAAAGTGCGTGGGCGAAGGCAGTTTGAGGCCATGTGGCGGAGAGCGATTGCGGGCGCTGGGGGGGGGGGGGGGGGGGGGGCGCATGTGGGTCAGGGCAGGTGTGATATCGTTCATGTTTGTGTAATGTCGTTTGTATGTGTATGTTTTGAATTGTTTGCAAAAAATCAAATCTTACAAAAAAATACCCCCAAAAATACAATTTCAAACCTACATTTGTATACGATCACTTTGAAAACACCAGCAAATTGATTGCACCAGCTCCAAGTGATTTTAATTTTGGAAATCTGTTGCAAGGTATTCCCACTCATACGTGATTGTATACAAACGTAGGTTTGAAATGAATGGTATTTTGGGGGGTATTTTTTTTGTAAGATTTCTACTACAGTAAACACTTCTACTACAGTAGACAAAGAGGGAGTTGGGGAACCTTGGTCTAAGGGTTGTGTTCAAAACAATGATTACATTACTACCTGGCTAGGGTTTACTGACCGGGAGTAACATCTAAGTCTAAAACATTTTGAAGTGCTCTTTTGTCTTTCATAATAACTTACCTAAACGTGGGATTGATGACATTTTAAACACTTTATTTTACAGTGTCCCTTTTCCTCCACCTGTTGTAGCTTCCTAGGGGCAGAAGGTAATGTGTAAGGTATTACCGATCTGCATTCTCTACAGTATGTATCTCTCCTCCTATAGGAAAGCTGTGAGGGTCAAGGTGCTCTCTGAGGTCACCTGAGCTCCACTGTTATTGGCTCCTAAGACAGGCTTCAGCCCAGGTGACCCTACCTGACCTTGGTCCAAAAATGCCAAGTCATGACGAGACATGGTACTATTCTCGCCGTTCGACGCCTGACGCAAGGCTTCAACCTCTGGCTTCGGTTCTGCAGTGTTCACCTGTTGTGGTGCATCAAAGATATTCTATAATGTTACAGGCCCTTCATACAGGCTTTAGCATAGGCCTTAGTCTCCCCCTTACTGACTGACTGGGGACTGGGCAGATCAGTTGACTTTGCTCTTGGGAGGGTCTACTCTGCATTCCCAGTGAAAGCAGAAGATTCTCTGTGACTGAGTGGCGGCATGCAGTGTCAGATATCTCCACAGTGTCTGATATCTCCACAGTGTCTGATATCTCCACAGTGTCTGATATCGCCACAGTGTCTGATATCGCCACAGTGTCTGATCTTTCCTCAGTGATCGACAGTCTACCTTTGAAGTTTGCACTTTCTTTCTCTACTGTGGTAGCAGTGTCCATCTGTCTTTCACAGTGGGCAGCTGTTACAGATGAGAATGAGATGGGTTTTGTTTTTAGATAAGTTTTAAAGTATGGGAATATAAGGTTTGTTTTGTTTTATTTAGATTATTTTACCGGTATGTCTAGACTAGAATATATCCACATTGATTTCTCAATCAAAATTAGAGTTGAGCTCTTTGTTTTACCATTACAGTACATAATATTACATTACCAGTGCTTTGCCAGAGTAACTAGAGATGAGTAAATTGTGTCAGTACAAAGATGTACAGACACAAATGTAACCTCTAAACTCCACTCTCCACTCCATAGTGCCTTTCAATAGGTTCAGATTGCTGAATAAATGCAGTTGTAGCCTATTAATGATTCAGATTCCTGTATTTTTGCCGACACATGTATTCTCTGTCATTATGTGGTCAGTTAAACTCTTGTCACTGAAATGTTTAATTCCATGTGTTAATCATATGACAATGTGGGAGAAGAAAATTGTATTAAAGAGAACTTGACAGTGGAACTTGATGTTGCCTTATTGTCTATCATACTGTGTTCTTCATTGGCCACGTTTGAGGGCAGTGAAGAACAGTTCAGACATTTGATATTTCAGTGGTTTGAATGCAGTTCAGATATGTCTGTGGTTCATATCAGTGTCAGGTCTTTGTGACATTTAGGCTATAAAGGAGAGCGTCACAGTGAAACTTCACAACAGCTGCGCTCAGACATCCCATTTCGAATCCAAATACTTTCTATCATGATGACATCAAAGCAGCAATACTCCACAGGAACAGATTCTCTGGTTGAATTATTAAGTAGCACCTACTGGTAGGCTAGGCCCCCATGTACTTGTCTGAGTTAGAGGTCTGTCTCCACACTCCGGTTTACAGCCTGGCATCTGCAGTGATATGGCAAAGACAATGTAACAGATGCACAGTCACCTAGTGTGATAATAATTAGAAGGCTAGCTACCCTTTAGGTGAGATTATTGATAGCCAGTTGCCGGTCTGTTTCTGCTCTCTAGCCAACTCAGTATCGTCATGAATTGGCAACAGAGCAGAAACGGACTTTCACCCTAGTCGTGAACACCTGCTACACTCAAAATATCGATCAGCAGTAACACTTGGCCATCTAGTGGCAGATTACGGGAATATCTAGCCAACCCTAAAACTACTCTGATTATGTCACTGTCGTATTTTGTGTAATGCAAAATTATACTCCGTGGTGGTAAAAGTACCCAATTGTCATACTAGAGTCAACTGTAAAGATACCTTAATAGGGAACTACTCAAGTGAAAGTCACCCAGTAAAATACTACTTGAGTAAAAGTATTTGGTTGTAAATATACTTAAGTATCAAAAGTATAAATAATTTCACATTCCTTATATTAAGAAAACCAGACCGAACGATTGTATTTGTTAATTTCTGAATTACGGGTAGCCAGAGGCACACTCCAACATTTACACAATATTTTACCAACGAAGCATTTGTGTTTAGTGAGTCCGTCAGATTAGGGGCAGTAGGCATGACCAGGAATGTTCTCTTGAAAAGTGCGTAAATTTGACAATTGTCCTGGCCTGCTAAACTTTCGAAATGTAACGAGTAATTTTGGGTGTCATCGAAAATGTATGGAGTAAAAAGTACATTATTTTCTTTAGGACTGTAGTGGAGTAAAAGTTGTCAAAAATATCAATAGTAAAGTATAGATAAGTAGTATTTTAAAGTATTATTATCATTATTTTTTTACTTTTTACCCCTTTTTCTCGCCAATTTAATTTATCTAAATTGGTAGTAACAAGTCTTGTCCCATCTCTTGACACACTGATTGCTTAACCGTCATTGCTAGGAGGTCGTAAATAAGAATTTGTTCTTAACTGACTTGCCTAGTTAAATAAAGGTTAAATAAAATAATAACCCGGAAGCCAGGCGCACCAATGTTTTAGAGGAAACGCTGTACAGTTAGCCATCTAAGGTCAGCTTCCCTGCCCGCCACAAGGAGTCGCTAGAGCGCGATGGGACATGGACATCCCAGCCGGCCAAACCCGCTGGGGTCTCCCGGTCGTGGCTGGCTGCGATGTGTTTTTTTGTGTGTAGACACCTCAATAATGGACAAGGTACTGTCTGGAAAACTAAGTTGTTTAAACACCTCCAAACAGAAGGGGCGAAATCGTTCAATTATATTGTACTTGGCTTTGAGACAGGGCATGCACCACCGAAGAAGAACACCCGGAAGTAAAGTATTGTTAAGAAATCTCAGATGGCGCGATTCTTCAAAAACGTCAACAGACTTTGATACATCAAGATTAATCTTCTAAAACGAGTGACAATTGTGTGAGTGTGACACAGCGTTACTAGTTATATAAAGTTAACGCTGGCAGATCAGATTTATCGTAACGTTAGCCGGCTGAAGTGGGTTGACAGCTAGACTGGCTATGTTAACTTTAGCTATTCTTGATCTCAATAATCTAGCTAGCTACTGTAGTTTGGTTTCATCCTTTGTTGTTGATTTTGTTTATTTCAGATCGAAAATGCCCTTGTCTACTCAGTCTCAGACTGAAGGTGACAACTACGTCCTTGTAGCTAGTCTGGACAATGTCCGGAATCTGTCCAACATCTTGAAAGCTATCACCTTCAAAGATCATGCAATTTTCAATGCCACACCAAACGGGTTGAAAGTCACTGTGGAGGACTCTAAATGTCTGCAAGCCAATGCCTTTATTCAGGTTAGTGCAGGAATATCAACATACACTAATTCTGAGTCATTAACCATTAGATGGGCTGTGTTGTCATGTCTTGTTAATGTTGTCATTCTTTTCCAGGCTGAGATCTTCCAGGAGTTTACCATCAAAGAGGACTCAGTGGGGTTTCAGGTCAATCTGACTGTTCTTCTGGACTGTCTCACCATCTTCGGGGGAAGCACAGTACCAGGTAATGAAGAAGACTGTCTTCTTGATATCCTTTCAGATCTCTCCTGGGTGATTTACAAAACAATCTGATTAAGACTTTGCAGGTCAAAACGCCATTATTTTAACCTTAATAAAATCATCAGCTTTTTATTCTAGGAGAGAGTCACAGCCACACCTTTCATTCTAAAATGTGAACCTAAAAACATGATTAAAGCTACTGGGAGTAACTAACATGTCTTGTGTCTACTTTTTGTTGAAGGAGTGGCCACTGCCTTGCGGATGTGCTACAACGGATATGGCTACCCCCTGACCCTGTTCCTAGAGGAGGGTGGTGTGGTGACGGTGTGTAAGATCAACACCCAGGAGCCAGAGGAGCCCATAGACTTTGAGTTCTGCAGCACCAATGTGACTAATAAAGTCATCCTGCAGTCAGAGAGTCTGAAGGAGGCCTTCTCTGAGCTGGACATGACCAGTGAGGTCCTGCAGATCACCATGTCTCCCAGTCAGCCATACTTTAGGTGCAATGCTAATACTGTGTTGTGTGTTTTTTAAATTAGGAAATCTCAAAATGGCATTGTATTGTAGCGAATTAAGGACTCTTAACTGTAGTCTCTGTCTGCAGTCCGTCCAAAACCTTTTGGCCATTCCACCAAAAGGCTGGATACTCTTGACAAGTTCGCTGGTTGTACTGAGATCATTGCAGCTACAGGATGATGGTCGCAGAGTATAATCTTGCCATTGTTAACCTTTCTTCTCTTTATCTGTTTTCGTGTTTAGGTTGTCTACCTTTGGGAATTCTGGGAATGCCCATTATGATTACCCAAAAGATTCTGACATGATGGAGCTGTTTCAGTGCACAAAGACTCAGACTAACAGGTACATTAATCTTCTATATACTGTATTATCATCATGTATTTGGATATTTGGGAAGTGTGGCACTACAGATTCCTGCATTTCCTAGAAATCCCCAAAATGTGCACGTGAACATGGAATTAATTTACTAAATTATGTTTTTGCTGGTTGGCCACTCTTTGAGGGTATGGCTTTCACTGGGATAATTATGGTTTTGAAGAACATGCTAACTGGATTGTCACTTTGCTGATGTGCTTTTTGTCAGGTACAAGATGTCTCTCCTGAAGCCGTCCACCAAGGCCCTGGCTCTATCCTGTAAGGTCTCGGTGAGGACAGACAGCAGAGGGTTCCTGTCTTTGCAGTACTTGGTCAGGAATGATGATGGACAGATCTGCTTCGTTGAATACTACTGCTGTCCGGATGAGGAAGTGGAAGAGGAGTAGGGAGAATAGGAATATTGTTGTACAAGAATACGAGGCTCAAATGTTTTAGATTTTATTCTAAAGCAAAACTTGCCTTTTTTTCACTTGGCCCCATTATTTGGATTATATTCCTTGACTGTGTTATTTTGGATTGTATTCTTTGACTGTGTTATTTGTAAATAGTTTTGGCTCTGGTACATTTTAAAATGAAAATGATTAATTGCTAATAGTTTTTCTCAATTCGTTTTTTGGTTTGCTTTCTGTGAATTTAATGCTGCTCTCCCATTGTTTGGAAGTTTACAAGGAACTTGAAACAATATTTATATAATCAAAATATTCCTTCACTTTTGATAAATATTTGAACATTAGTATTGACAATAAATGGAAAACTGTAAACCTGCCGCTGCCTCTTAAGCTTCCAATGTAAAACTGGCGCTACCACTTTAGCTTCCAATGTAAAACTGGCGCTACCACTTTCGACTAGCAGCATCTTGTCTGTTCTCGCAATACAACTCCGCGGCGCCAGGTGGCGTCTGTTTTATGTTTGTCCTGCTCTCACGCGTGTTGCCCTCGCTCTGTTCTTACCGTTCTGAGCCTGCGTGTCAGAAATCAAAATGTCGGCGCTCAAGAGAAAACGTGGAGGAAAGGGTCCAGGTGGAAAAGCAAAGAAAGTGAAATTAGTAGAAAATGGAAATAAACCCCAAACTACAGAGATGGAGCAGAACAAGGAAATCACCGTCCCAGCACCCGTGTCAATGGTAAGTGTGTGTCAAACATGAAATTGCTAGCCACTTCGTTGACTTGGAAAGTTAGCTAATCGTTACATATTTGTCTTGTATAAAAACAGCGACATAACAACATGGACCAATGTTACATGATTGTAGCGATCATCTATGAAACAATGTGTTGATGAATTGGATTTTGATTTCCAGGGTAAGTGGAGAAACAAAGAGCGAGTTCTTGTATTCTCTTCAAGGGGCATCAACTTCAGAACACGACATTTGATGCAGGACCTCAGGACAATGATGCCACACTCGAAAGCAGGTTTGTTCCTGTACCAGTATGTGGGCAGAGGAGACGATGGATATCACGAGTCTCTTCTCTAGCCTTAGTTTGCTACAATACATTTTTCCCATTAGACATCGCAAGCATTATGTCAAAATACGTTCATTACTTATCAAATATGGAGTTTTGCTGAGCAACAAACAAAATGGACTCCGGTAACACATGGTATGTATACTGAACAAAAATATAATTCCAATGATTTTACTGAGTTACATTTAATATAAGGAAATCAGTCAATTTAAATACATTCATTAGGCCTTAATCAATGGATTTCACGTGACTGGGAAGGGATGGAACCATTGGTGGGCCTGGGAGGGCATAGGCCCATCTACTTAGGTGCAAGAACCACACACTGGGGAGCCATGCTCAGCCAATCAGAATGAGTCCCCCCCCCAACAAAAGGCCTTTATTACAGACAGAAATAATCGTCAGTTTCATCAGGTGGCTGGTCTGAGACGATCCCACAGGTGAAGAAGCCGGATGTGGAGGTCCTGGGCTGGTGTGGTTACATGTGGTCTGAGGTTGTGAGGCTGGTTGGACATACTTCCAAATACTCTAAAACAACATTGGAGGCTGCTTATGGTACATAAATTAACATTAAATTATCTGGCAACACCTCTGGGGGGGCATTCCTGCAGTCAGCATGCCAATTAATACTTCCTCAACTTGAGACATCTGTGGTGTTGTGTGACAAAACTGCACATTTTATTTGCCTTTTATTGTCCCCAGCACAAGGTGCACCTGTGTAATGATCACACTGTTTAATCAGCTTCTTGATATTCCACACCTGTCAGGTGGATTCATTATTTTGGCAAAGGAGAAATGCTGACCAACAGGGATCTTTTATTTCAGCTCAAACATGGGACCAGCACTTAACATGTAGAGTTTATATTTTTGTGCAGTATACTTCCCAAAAAAATATCTAAATAAAACATTTGTAAGTATCCGAAAACATATATTATTTGGAAATAATCGATGTATTGTTTTTGACCACCACTTCGGGAAGATCACTGAAAACGTAGACTATATTGTCTACTTAATATACTTACATGAAATAGTATTGCCTTGTGTGCAGTACGTCTGAAACAATGGGTTTGGTATGACGTTCATCCACTGTTATAGGTGATACAATCAATGATCTTTTGGGACACTGTACTGCTGGATCAGCTGACCTTTGCCTGAGATGTACTCTTAAGGAGCCTACCTTCACACCTTATGGTCCAAGGACCGTCTTTATATAATATCTATGTAATATCTTCAGAGGTAGACTGGCTCTGGCAGCCAAATACTCCATCTAAACGTGAATCCGTTCAAAATTGCGTTACGGTTGTTGAAACACAAAGCCCTTTACTTTCAAATAACAAATCATTTCACAAACGCTAGATGGCTAAATTAGCACAGGTGGTCCCTTCTGTAGACATGTTCTGTAACATGGCCATATGGATGTGTGGTAACACTAACCCTAGAGAGGTGTGTTTTAATGTAATGTGTGTTAATGTTCAGACTGAGCGTCAGGGCTCTTGTACAGAAGACGCTTTTGTTCAATGACTTGTGTGTAATGGAACTGAGTCATGATCAAAGGCTAAGCCAACCTGTGTGTGATTTTATTGGAGGTGCCGACGAGGTGGATTTGGTCAAAAACGCTACATTCTATCCAGACAAATGTTTTCGGTTTGCTTGTACATTTTTATTATTATTAAGACCTATTTAGGAATTTGCATACCGGGGCATGACGACAGTTGCTCTGCCAGACTCCGTATTTGGTGAGTAAAGAGCATATTTTGGCATGATGCTTGCAGAGCTGTTTAATGGGGAAATGAATGGTAGCTAACTGGGCTACAGAATACTTCATATATTAATCTCCTCCTCTGCCCAAATACTGGTTCAGTTTGTTCCCTTTTTACATGTTTGTATTTTCTTATTTCAGTGATTTTAGTGATATTGATCAATGTATGTAGTTGGGTATAACCCAGGAGACTTGACCTTACTCTTACAGACACAAAAATGGACAGAAAGGACAAACTCTTCGTCATAAACGAGGTGTGTGAAATCAAGAACTGCAACAAATGCTTATTCTTTGAAGCAAAGAAGAAGCAGGATCTCTATATGTGGTGAGTGTCAAAGTTAACAAGTCCTCTCCACCAAACACACAAAAGTATTCTGTTCCTGTCCCCTGACATGGCTTCCTGTCCCCTGACATGGCTTCCTGTCCCCTGACATGGCTTCCTGTCCCCTGACATGTCTATGAAAATGTCACCTTTTAAAATGCAATGATTTCAGTCACTTTCTTTTTGTATAGGGTTGCAAATGTTCCCCACGGACCATCTGCAAAGTTCTTGGTCCAGAATGGTGAGTGTCATTGCCTGAGTTTGTGTGTGAAATGACATGAATAGACTACGTTTTGCATTTGGGGCGGCAGGGTAGCCTAGTGGTTAGAGCGTTGGACTGGTAAGTTCAAATGCAGAGCTGACAAGGTAAAAATCTGTCGTTCTGCCTCTGCCTGAACAGGCAGTTAACCCACTGTTCCTAGGCCGTCATTGAAAATAAGAATTTGTTCTTAACTGACTTGCCTATGCCTAGTTACATATCAAATAGCGGCAGGTAGCCTAGTGGTTCAGAGTAGAGGAGGCAGGTAGCCTAGTGGTTCAGGGTGTTGGGCCAGTAACCGAAATCCCTGAGTTGACCAGATGAAAAATCTCTGTCCTTGAACAAGGCACTTAAACCCTAATTGCTCTGGATAAGAATGACTATGATGGAATAGAATAATGACCACGGGCTACAGCTTCATCATATTTCACTCTTTTACTCTTCCTGTAGTCCACACACTCGCCGAACTCAAAATGACAGGGAACTGTCTGAAGGGATCCAGACCACTGCTGTCGTTTGATCCTGTGAGTATTGCGGTTTCGGTCAACGGCAACACGATTCCCGGACACAGATTTATGCCTAGTCCTGGATTAAAATGCAAAATACATTGAGAATATCCTAATCGGAGTCTGGTACACCACCCCATAGTGTAACGGAATACCCTTGAAACTAACTTCATATGGGCCTCACCATCAAGATGTACGGGGATACTGTTTAATGAATTCATGTTTCTATTTATTTCCAACCCAACAGCAATTTGACACGGAGCCTCATTATGCACTGCTGAAGGAGCTCTTTATCCAGGTTAGTTTCATTATCGCTGCAGCAGAAATATTTGGTCCCAAAAATTACAATGCGAGAACCATTATTAGTTGTTTAGCTTTTCTTGTGCCGTTGTGATCAGTTCAGAAGTGAGTTTTTGTGTTTTTTTTGGTAGACTTTTTCAACTCCCCAGTACCACCCCAGGAGCCAGCCCTTTGTGGACCATGTCTTCACATTCACCATAACAGACAACAGGATATGGTTCAGAAACTATCAGGTGAGTTTAACTAACTTGCTCCCCTTTCCATTATACAGTATGTGGTCAATGTATGTGGAATATAATATATTCTCTGATCATTTCAAACAGCGTGTTGTAACACTCCCTGATTTAGAAGTAATGTTCTCGAATGGCCAAAATTATTAACGCAACATGTGTTTTCACTTATTTCTGTGTCCCACAGATCATTGAGGAAGATGCATCGATGGTAGAAATTGGACCTCGCTTCGTCCTGAACCTCATCAAAATATTCCAGGGGAGCTTCGGCGGCCCCACACTCTTTGAGAACCCACACTTCGAGTCTCCGAACGCGGTAATATTTCATTTGATTCCTAGTGGACTCCCCACCCTACATCACTGGTAGATCAAACCTTTATCTTCCGTAGGTATAGAGCAACAATGAACTAAAGCTGTCTCCCCTCCCCAACAGTACTGGTGACTGTGATTACTTAGTTAGACCGTGTGGTGATGGTGCTGGGGCAGTCTTGAATTATTATGGTTACATTTTTCTAGGTCAGATTGGTTCATTGTTGTTCTGTCTCCCCTCCCCACAGCACCGGACATCTGATCACTTATATTGAGACTAGGAAGACCATAACTAATCACTGTCCCAGAGTAACTCATTGTTGTCTCTATCTCCCCTTAGCACCGGCGTGTGATCCGCATGGCCACCGCCTCCAGGCTGAGGGAGAAACAGATGGTCAAGGAGCTCCAGAAGCTGAAGAGGGTGGAGAACAAGGAGGCGGTGACCAGGGACGTGACCGATGACGTGTTTGCCACGCCGGCTGAGGAGAGGCCAGTCCACATTGAGCTGGAGGCTCCTGCAGCTAAAGTAGTGAAGAAGAACAAACACAAGGCTTTCAAACGACAGAGGAAGCAGACGCGTTAGGCTAGAGACTGGTTGGTTTGCTGGGTCTTCTCGAAGTCATCTGGAAAGGCTAGAGACTGGTTGGTTTGTTGGGTCTTCTAGAAGTCATCTGGAAAGGCTAGAGACTGGTTGCTTTGTTGGGTCTTCTAGAAGTCATCTGGAAAGGGATTACATTGGTTCTTTCTCAATTTGTCTTTCCTCAATTCCATGTCTTTTTTAATTTTCAAAACTCAAAACGAGAAGTTTGAAGGGAGTGACCTAGAATCTTCTCCAGTGCGTTTTAGAAGGAATCGGGAAAAGACAAATTAGGACATTTGTTTGGCCGTAAACTGTGAGGATCAAGTCGACCATCAAGTCTGCAGCCTGTGAAGGGCCATCTCAGAATACGTTGTTTATGTGTTGAATGTTTTGTTTCAGCTGCACACAAAAAAGTACTAAAGCAACTTTGTAACTTCTGTTGTGCTCCAGCTTTTCTTACAGTTCTGAAATAAAGTCTCGGTTTTAGTGTTTATTTCTCCTGTTCATTCCTGAACATGTCAGTTTGATTTACAGATCACTGGACCTCCTTTGACTTGATACCTGCGTTAGTAACTTGACCAGCCTTGTCAATATCGATTGCAAATCTAATATAGTTTTAATATCCATGTCAAAAACACTTAACAGAGATGTTGCCACATCTGTGCGCTTTCGTTCACCAAAGCCTAAATGAGTGTGTCCACAGGTATAGAAGGAAGCTAGTCATTCCACTGCCTGAAAATAGTTAAGCACCCTTTGCTGGCTCAAACAGCCACCCATTCAGTTTGCTGCCTGTTCTTAGTAAACTGGGGGAAAAAATAGACAATACAAGGCTGTTTTTCCAGAGAAGTTAACTGACTTTCAGCATTCATACACAGTAGAGAAAGACACTGAACTTGTACTGCACTGACTCCGACTTCAGGTGATTGGTTAAAAGAAATGCATAATAAGATAGTCGGAGCTGTAGTGTTAGATTTTAGTGCAGCCTTTGAGCATATTTCTTTATTGAAGAAACTCACTTGCTATGGCTTTACATCACCTTAGCCAATATAATCTAGTGTTTTTCAGTGAAAGCTTCTCTAACATCAGATACATACAGTGCGGTGTCCCTCCTGGCGGTTACTTTTCTCGATTTGACATTTTTACAAATTACTTACACAAAGCTAGAATGAATGTAAAGTGTTTTCAAAGTATTCAGACCCTCATCAATCTACACACAATACCCCATATTTTTTAAAATTTATTTTACCTTTATTTTACTAGGCAAGTCAGTTAAGAACAAATTCTTATTTTCAATGACGGCCTAGGAACAGTGGGTTAACTGCCTGTTCAGGGGCAGAACGACAGATTTGTACCTTGTCACCTCGGGAACTCGAACTTGCAACCTTTCGGTTACTAGTCCAACGCTCTAACCACTAGGCTACCCTGCCGCCCCATAATGACAGAGTAAGAACTGAAATATCACATTTACATAAGTATTCAGACCCTTTACTCAGTACTTTGAAGCACCTTTGGCAATGATTACAACCTCAAGTCTTCAGGCTTAGTACACCTGTACTTGGGGAGTTTCTCCCATTCTTCTCTGCAGATCTTCTCAAACTCATTGTTTTGAGTTCATTGACGGACAAACTGAATTGGTCCACCCACACAGACAGCGTCGTGAAGAAGGCGCGGCAGCGCCTCTTCAACCTCAGGAGACTGAAGAAATTTGGCTTGTCACCAAAAGCACTCACAAACTTCTACAGATGCACAATCGAGAGCATCCTGTCGGGCTGTATCACCGCCTGGTACGGCAACTGCGCCACCCACAACCGTAAGGCTCTCCAGAGGGTAGTGAGGTCTGCACAACGCATCACCGGGGGCAAACTACCTGCCCTCCAGGACCTACACCACCCAATGTCACAGAAAGGCCATAAAGATCATCAAGGACAACAATCAACCGAGCCACTGCCTGTTCACCCTGCTATCATCCAGAAGGCGAGGTCAGTACAGGTGCATCAAAGCAGGGACCGAGAGACTGAAAAACAGCTTCTATCTCAAGGCCATCAGACTGTTAAACAGCCACCACTAACATTGAGTGGCTGCTGCCAACACACTGACTCAACTCCAGTCACGTTAATAATGGGAATTGATGGAAAATATATCACTAGCCACTTTAAACAATGCTACTTAATATAATGTTTACATACCCTATATTACTCATCTCATATGTATATACTGTACTCGATACCATCTACTGCATCTTGCCTATGCCGTTCTGTACCATCACTCATTCATATATCTTTATGTACATATTCTTTATCCCTTTACACTTGTGTGTGTAAGGTAGTAGTTTTGGAATTGTTAGGTTAGATTACTCGTTGGTTATTACTGCATTGTCGGAACTAGGAGCACAAGCATTTCGCTACACTCACATTAACATCTGCTAACCATGTGTATGTGACCAATACATTCGATTTGATTTGAACTCTTGTCAGGTTGGATGGGGAGAATCGCTGCACAGCTATTTTCAGGTCTCCAGAGATGTTTGATCGGGTTCAATCTGGCCTCGGGTTGTGCCACTCAAGGACATTGAGACTCCTGCATTATCTTGGCTGTGTGTTTAGCGCCGTTGTCCTGTTGGAAGGTGAACCTTTCACCCCAGTCTGAGTACCTGAGCGCTCTGGAGCAAGTTTTCATCAAGGATCTCTGTACTTTCTAAATTCATCTTTCCCTCGATCCTGACAAGTCTCCCAGGCTCTGCAGCTTAAAAACATTGCCACCAGCATGATACACCGTAGTGATGGTGCCAGGTTTCCTCCAGATGTGACGTTTGGCATTCAGACCAAAGCGTTCAATGTTGCTTTTATCAGACCAGTGAATCTTGTTTCTCATGGTCAGAGTCCTTTAGGTGCCTTTGTGGAGTGCTGCATGGTTGTCCTTCTGAAAGGTTCTCCAATCTCCACAGAGGAACTCTGGAGCTCTGTCAGAGTGACCATCGTGACCAATGTCACCTCCATGACCAATGCCCTTCTCCCCCGATTGCATAATGAGCTCAATTTTGAGCCTCATAGCAAAGGATCTGATTTTTTAAGTAAATAATTATTTTTTAAATGTTTATGAATGTGCAAATATAAAAAATATATATATATTTTGTCATTATGGGATATTGTGTGTAGATTGATGAGAAAAAATATTTTATCAATTTTAAAATGTATTTAAACAGGTATGCCAGTTAAGAACAAATTCTTATTTACAATGACGGTCTAAGAACAGTGTTCAGGGGCAGAACGACAGAATTTTACCTTGTCAGCTCGGGGATTCAATCTAGCAACCTTTCGGTTACTGGCCCAACGCTCAAACCGCTAGGCTACCTGCCGCCATGCTGATCCTTAGAATAAGGCTGTAACATAACAAAATGTGGAAAAGGTGAAGGGGTCTGAATACTTTCCGAATGCACTGTATGTGGTTGATTACACACATGTCGGCACCCAAAGCCAGTGACCTCCCTGAAATTATAAATAAGGAGTAGTCAGTATCAGAATGGTTGATTCATAATAAACTGGTCTTTAAAACATCTACAACTAAAAGCATTATATTTGGACCTAAACCTCAACTGGAGTTGTGTATAAAGGGTGTGAGTGTTGAGGAAGATAAACTCCTAGATATAATATTGGACGGTCAATTATCATGGTCAAGTCATATTGACAAATTTGTTGTGCTGTTGGGGAGGGGTCTGTCTGTTATTAAAAGATGTTCTGTGTTTTTTACAGAAAAATGAACTCTACTAGTTGTTCCGCCTCTGGTCTTGTCCCATCTTGATTACTGTCTAGCCAATATGGTCAAATGCAGCAAAGAAAGACCTAGCAAAGCTGCAGCTGGCTCATAACAGAGCAGCACGCCTTGGCCTTAATTGCACTTAACGAACTAACATCAACAACATACATGCCTGTCTTTCCTAGTTGAGAGTTGACGAGAGATTAATTGCTTCTCTTCTAGTTTTTGAGAAGTATTACTGTAATGAAAATTCCAGATTGTCTGCAGAAACATTCAGCTCAGACACCCAGACATACCCCACAAGATATGCCACCATGGGTCTCTTCACATTCCCCAAGTTCAAAATGAATTCACTGCAACACCAACATTTCAGTTTGTCTGAGGCGGCAGGTAGTTGGACTAGTTAGAGCATTGGACTAGGAAGCAAAAGGTTGCAAGATTGAATCCCTGAGCTGACTAGGTAACATCTGTTGTTCTGCCCCTGAACAAGACAGTTAACCCACTGTTCCTAGGCTGTCATTGAAATTTGTCATTGTATTGTTCTTAACTAACTTGCCTAGTTAAAAAAAAAGGTTTAAAAAACCCCACACAGTATTATACAGAGCCATGATTACATGCAACTCCCATCTCCAGTTACTCAAGCAAACCGCAAAATGTACTTAATTTTAAGGCTGCGACTGTCTGAGGAGACACACACAAACACACACATGATTTGTGTGACTGTTCTTGTCTATCAGTGTTTTGTTACTTGTCATGTTTTTTGTGGGTCCCAGGAAGAAAAGCTGCTGCCTCTGCAAAAGCTAATGGGTATCCAAATAAGCACACCAAAGTGGATTTAAAATGTCAAATAAGAATTGTTGCTGTCAGTTTCAAACCTATTTTTTTTGTCATATTCACAATCAACAGAAATCAACAGAAATCAAGCTTACAACAATTTTCTTTAGGACCTTTTTCTTTACGAAAAGACTGTCCATGATAAATTACGTCATATTTAAGCGCGTAGTCACCGGCAGAGTCCACGATGTGCGGTGTTTTTCAAGCTGAGATACAAGGACAAACTATGCATTTTTAAGTAGAATAAATATTACATTTATTTGTAGATCTGTCCACTGTTATTCATAACTTTCGGTTACTGTTATACTGAGTTTTCCTGTTTTGAGGACAGAGAAGGCTGTTAGCTTAGCCTTTTAGCTAGCTAACATTAGCAACAGGCCAAATCGTGTGGATTTCAGCTAGCTGAACCAGCTCAACTCAAAATGAAGTGTCATTACGAGGTGTTGGGTGTCAAAAGGGACGCGACTGATGATGATATGAAGAAGGTATATCGGAAATTAGCCCTGAGATGGCATCCAGGTACAGTAAACCCTGTTGCCGTGTATTTAACTTGCTAGCTACAATAGCCAGCTAACGTTAGCTGTTAGCTCACTGATCAGAGAGGCCACGGCCAGTGACCTCATTGCTAGCTAAACTGTAATCGGTGTGGGAGACTGACAAGTAGAACAAGATAGCTAGCAGTAACGTTAGTTAACTACCACCAGTTAGTTCGCACTGCTTTTGCACTGGTGTCATAGACGTTCTCTCTTCACCAAAAATGTGATGTTTGTATATCTTCTAAAGGTATTATTTGTTGGAACATCTGAATTCCATTTCTAGATAAGAACTTGGACAATGCAGATGAGGCAGCTGAGCAGTTCAAACTGATCCAGGCAGCCTATGAAGTCCTGAGCGACCCACAGGAGAGAGCCTGGTGTGAAACAACTTCATCCTCATTATCCAAAGTAGTAAAAGTCTTTTGACTGAGATCCATTAAATTGTAAATTGTTTGGAGTATCCAAGATGACCAGTGTGCTGGAATTCCTTCCTATATGAGATCTAACTTTTTAAGGCCAGCACTTCGTATGGAAATAAGTTAATATTAGTGACCAGCACAGATCTTTTGTCTTTCCTTGATTCCTTGCATTGTCCCTCCTTGTCAAAGATGGTCCAAGGTTCTAGCCCTTGAACCTTCTCCTAAAATGCATTTTAAGGAGGAAAGAATGCCAGGAACTGGGGAAACGCTCATTTAGGAAGAGTCAAGAGCTATAGTAATGCTAATACTGTGCTTCCCACCTCTCGACTCATGTCTCCAGGTATGATAACCACAGAGAGGCTCTCCTTAAAGGTGGGGTCAGCGGGGAGTATGCTGATGAAAGTGTTGACCTTGTTCAGTTCTTCACTGTCACCTGTTACTCTGGTTACGGGGATGAAGAGGAGGTGAGTGTGACAGTCAGGGAGGGCGCATCTCTGTCGGGGGGGAGCATCTACATCCCCTAGTGAGTTCAGGTTCTTTGTGGACCCCAACCCAACTAGTTGGCCATCCCTGTTACTTTCTACCAGCAGAGGGCTGCAGAGTAGTACTCTGACATTATAATCCACTCTCAGCCTCCCAGGTCACAGCGTGTACTAGCATGTCTCACTGTGTGGATGTAGAAATGTAACAACAACATGTGTATAACAGTAGAATAATGATTGTTACAGTGTAGTGTTTACTGTGGAGATCATGTGGATGTGTTGGCTGTACAGAGGATCCAATCCTTTTAGGTCTCCCTGTTGTTTTCAATGGGACAAGCAGGTAAAAAGTGGTTTCCCCTCTCCCTTTCTCAGGGTTTCTACACAGTGTACAGGAACCTGTTTGAGTCCATAACTACAGAAGAGATGGATCACAGTAAAGAGGAGGACGAGGAGGAAGATGAGTTTCCTTCGTTTGGAGACTCTCAGAGTGACTATGACACGGTAACGTTTGCCCTTGTTAAACAGACAGACAGATTATATATACATACACACACACACACACACACACACACACACACACACACACACACACACACACACAGAAAGGTGCACAAACTTCATCTACTTTTGTGTTCAGTCTCTGACCAATGCTGATAGTGTTCTGGCGTGAATAGAGTCATGGGCAGTAACTTGCAGTAACAGTGTCTATCTGTGTAACGTCAGTTCGGGCTATGTTTCAGCATGGTTACTGTATTCCATTCTGTGCTCTTGCTTAATCTCAGAATGGTTCTCTGGGTTCTATAGACAGAGTTGATTTCTGTGAAATAACATTTGTCTGGTCCGTCTCTACCATTTGGACATTTTGCACATTGGGATATATCACGACATAAGTCATTGTGTCATGATGATGATGATGATAGATACGTTGATTAAATGGATACATCATATCATCCCATAAGGTTTAGCACATGGGTGGGCAAACTTTTAATCATAGACTCCCGTTCATAAAACACTGTGTGTGTCTATAGGTAAACCTTTTGGCTCGAGGTCCACATTGAGATATATCACGACATAAGTCATTGTGTCATGATGATGATAGATACGTTGATACGGAGGGCTGTACAGATGAAATAGAAACCCTTCAAGGGCTGTAGTTTGGCCAATGGTTTAGCAGCTCCACACTAAAGTCTATAACCATCACCTGTACTGTACCTACATCTCTGCTCCCTGAGCTGTAGTCATTGTCTATAGCTCTCTGCTTCCTCCTCTCCCAGGTTCACCTCTTCTACGCCTACTGGCAGAGCTTCTGCACCCGGAAGAAGTTTGCTTGGAAGGAGGACTATGACACGAGACAGGCTTCCAACCGCTGGGAGAAGAGGGCCATGGAGAAGGAGAACAAGAAGGTACTGTTGTGTTTTGTTTTTGGCCTTACAGTGAGGCAGTAGTCTTAGAGAGGTGGACCAGCAGCCAGAAGGTTGCTGGCTCAATCCCTGGGCCCGGACGAAGCAAAAATGGGAATGGAACTGAACACTCAGCTCCTGCCGTTGTGCCCTTGAACATGGCTATTCTATTCTATCTATTCTAAGTGCCTGTGTTCCTATTCAGCCAGTGCAAATGTAGTTCATACGTGTGGTATGAGCCACTGAAGATTGGCGAAGCTAACTGACTGTTTTGTTATGCTCACAAATGTTAGGAAGTGAGACTTCGATTAAATGTGAGCCGTTTGATATAGAACCAAGCGCCGTTCTTTCAACACAACAGATCTGAATGGACCATAAAGTGTTCTTCTTCTAAGGTTCGAGACAAGGCCAGGAAGGAGCGCAGCGAGCTAGTGCGTCAACTGGTGGCGTTTGTGCGTAAGCGCGACAAGAGGGTGCAGGCCCACAAGAAGCTGGTGGAGGAGCAGAACGCTGAGAAGGCCAAGAAAGTGGAGGAGCTACGACGCAAGCAAAAGCTGTCCCAGGCCAAGTGAGTTCACATAGAAATATGATATGTAGAACATATGCCTCTCCAACAAACAGAAGCTTTCACAGGCCAAGCGAGTGTTGCTGACTGCACAGAATCACTGATCTATATACTTGTGTTAAAATAACCTCACCTTAAACTGATCCACTCAGACATGCTAAATGTCAGACTGCTGTCTAGATGTCAGGCCTCTGCCGCTGTCTAGATGTCAGGCCGCTGTCTAGATGTCAGACTGCCGTCACTGTCTAGATGTCAGACTACCGTCACTGTCTAGATGTCAGGCCTCTGTCTAGATGTCAGGCCTCTGTCTAGATGTCAGGCCGCCGTCTAGATGTCAGGCCGCCGTCTAGATGTCAGGCCGCCGTCTAGATGTCAGGCCGCCGTCTAGATGTCAGACTGCCGTCGCTGTCTAGATGTCAGGCCGCCGTCTAGAAGTCAGACCTCTGTCTCCTCTCCTAGACTGGCGGAGGATTACAAGGAACAGAGCTGGGTAGCCATGTCTGAGATGGAGAAGGAGCTGCAGCAGATGGAGGCTCAGTACGGAAAGGAGTTTGGAGACGTGTCAGAGAGCGAGGAGGAGGACCAGGGAAGAGGGGGTCAGTACAGAGCAGACCTCTCGCATAGTAACTCCGGTCTCAGACTGTGAAAACACCAACTCACTCTTGAGAAGGGCTAGACATTTCTAGCATATCTTAATCTACTGAAACTTCTGCGTGAGTAGTAATGACAAGAATGGATTGTAATTTCTAGCAGTTTGCCATGTCACATTTAACTGTGGGTGCGTTCTTTTACCACCAGATCTCAAACGTTTTACATTGGTTTATGTGGTGGTTGTTCTTCTCATACATGACAACAGTCTCCATGTAACACATCTGTTCTCCACAGATGAACAGAAAGATGAGACCGAGGAACTCCTGGATGACTATTATGATGACCTGTACTGCCCTGCATGTGACAAATCCTTCAAATCAGACAAAGCGTAAGTAGTGAGGTCGTGTTCATTAGGGCACACAATGAGAAAACGTTGCAATGCAGTCTGCATTGGAAAAACGAAATGAACATTTCTTACTGGTCAAATCCAGGTATTCCCAGTCAGTTTTCTTCCTTTTGGTGCAGAATGAACACAACCCGGTTTACCTGAGGGAAGACTGAGTTCAGTTCATCACGTGTTCTTTTTTTTTGCACAGAATGAAGAATCATGAGAAATCAAAGAAACATAGAGAGATGGTGGTATTACTACGGCAACAACTGGAAGAAGAGGATGAGACCCTCGGTCTGAAGGATGAGGATGGGGAAGAGGAGGATGAAGAACTAGAAGAAGCACCAAGACAAAAGTAAGTTCAAAGATATATATTTTTCTCCATCCAAAATATGAGAAACTACTTGGATGTTACTGTTGTCATTGGACAATTTGCCATTTATAAAATAGTCTACAAAACATTAGGAACATGAGTCAATCTAAATAACAGTCAAAAACTGACACATATTGAAGGGGATTTTTAAGATAGATATTTGGTCTGCGTCTCAAGCCGATGTTGCCCCCCGGCATCTAGGGTAGAGCTGTGTTTATCAGACCATGAGCCCCCCGGCATCTAGGGTGGAGCTGTGTTTATCAGACCATGAGCCCCCCGGCATCTAGGGTGGAGCGGTGTTTATGTTTCTCAGACCATGAGTCCCCCGGCATCTAGGGTGGAGCTGTGTTTATCAGACCATGAGCCCCCCGGCATCTAGGGTGGACTCACAAACACATTCATGTGGGCGTCCTAGAGCAAAATGCCTCTCGAGATTAGTCTGAAACTAACCAGTTAAAAATGAATGGAAGGAGATATGGAGATAGTTTAGTGTCTAAAATAAGTTTTCCTAATCTTTCTTATCTCTCGGATATAAAACAGATGCTTCAGAACATCCTTCCTTTTTCGATTTTTTTGGGGACCATATTTTTATCCCTGTATGAAGCTCTAATTCAATGAGTTTCTATGAGCTAATATCAGTAAGGTCTAATTCAATGAGTTTCTATGAGCTAATATCAGTAAGGTCTAATTCAATGAGTTTCTATGAGCTAATATCAGTAAGGTCTAATTCAATGAGTTTCTATGAGCTAATATCAGTAAGGTCTAATTCAATGAGTTTCTATGAGCTAATATCAGTAAGGTCTAATTCAATGAGTTTCTATGAGCTAATATCAGTAAGGTCTAATTCAATGAGTTTCTATGAGCTAATATCAGTAAGGTCTAATTCAATGAGTTTCTATGAGCTAATATCCGTAAGGTCTAATTCAATGAGTTTCTATGAGCTAATATCAGTAATGTCTAATTCAATGAGTTTCTATGAGCTAATATCAGTAAGGTCTAATTCAATGAGTTTCTATGAGCTAATATCAGTAAGGTCTAATTCAATGAGTTTCTATGAGCTAATATCAGTAAGGTCTAATTCAATGAGTTTCTATGAGCTAATATCAGTAAGGTCTAATTCAATGAGTTTCTATGAGCTAATATCAGTAAGGTCTAATTCAATGAGTTTCTATGAGCTAATATCAGTAAGGTCTAATTCAATGAGTTTCTATGAGCTAATATCAGTAAGGTCTAATTCAATGAGTTTCTATGAGCTAATATCAGTAAGGTCTAATTCAATGAGTTTCTATGAGCTAATATCAGTAAGGTCTAATTCAATGAGTTTCTATGAGCTAATATCAGTAAGGTCTAATTCAATGAGTTTCTATGAGCTAATATCAGTAAGGTCTAATTCAATGAGTTTCTATGAGCTAATATCAGTAAGGTCTAATTCAATGAGTTTCTATGAGCTAATATCAGTAAGGTCTAATTCAATGAGTTTCTATGAGCTAATTTCAGTAAGGTCTAATTCAATGAGTTTCTATGAGCTAATATCAGTAAGGTCTAATTCAATGAGTTTCTATGAGCTAATATCAGTAAGGTCTAATTCAATGAGTTTCTATGAGCTAATATCAGTAAGGTCTAATTCAATGAGTTTCTATGAGCTAATATCAGTAAGGTCTAATTCAATGAGTTTCTATGAGCTAATATCAGTAAGGTCTAATTCAATGAGTTTCTATGAGCTAATATCAGTAAGGTCTAATTCAATGAGTTTCTATGAGCTAATATCAGTAAGGTCTAATTCAATGAGTTTCTATGAGCTAATATCAGTAAGGTCTAATTCAATGAGTTTCTATGAGCTAATATCAGTAAGGTCTAATTCAATGAGTTTCTATGAGCTAATATCAGTAAGATCTAATTCAATGAGTTTCTATGAGCTAATATCAGTAAGGTCTAATTCAATGAGTTTCTATGAGCTAATATCAGTAAGATCTAATTCAATGAGTTTCTATGAGCTAATATCAGTAAGGTCTAATTCAATGAGTTTCTATGAGCTAATATCAGTAAGGTCTAATTCAATGAGTTTCTATGAGCTAATATCAGTAAGGTCTAATTCAATGAGTTTCTATGAGCTAATATCAGTAAGGTCTAATTCAATGAGTTTCTATGAGCTAATATCAGTAAGGTCTAATTCAATGAGTTTCTATGAGCTAATATCAGTAAGGTCTAATTCAATGAGTTTCTATGAGCTAATATCCGTAAGGTCTAATTCAATGAGTTTCTATGAGCTAATATCAGTAATGTCTAATTCAATGAGTTTCTATGAGCTAATATCAGTAAGGTCTAATTCAATGAGTTTCTATGAGCTAATATCAGTAAGGTCTAATTCAATGAGTTTCTATGAGCTAATATCAGTAAGGTCTAATTCAATGAGTTTCTATGAGCTAATATCAGTAAGGTCTAATTCAATGAGTTTCTATGAGCTAATATCAGTAAGGTCTAATTCAATGAGTTTCTATGAGCTAATATCAGTAAGGTCTAATTCAATGAGTTTCTATGAGCTAATATCAGTAAGGTCTAATTCAATGAGTTTCTATGAGCTAATATCAGTAAGGTCTAATTCAATGAGTTTCTATGAGCTAATATCAGTAAGGTCTAATTCAATGAGTTTCTATGAGCTAATATCAGTAAGATCTAATTCAATGAGTTTCTATGAGCTAATATCAGTAAGGTCTAATTCAATGAGTTTCTATGAGCTAATATCAGTAAGGTCTAATTCAATGAGTTTCTATGAGCTAATATCAGTAAGGTCTAATTCAATGAGTTTCTATGAGCTAATATCAGTAATGTCTAATTCAATGAGTTTCTATGAGCTAATATCAGTAAGGTCTAATTCAATGAGTTTCTATGAGCTAATATCAGTAATGTCTAATTCAATGAGTTTCTATGAGCTAATATCAGTAATGTCTAATTCAATGAGTTTCTATGAGCTAATATCAGTAAGGTCTAATTCAATGAGTTTCTATGAGCTAATATCAGTAAGGTCTAATTCAATGAGTTTCTATGAGCTAATATCAGTAAGGTCTAATTCAATGAGTTTCTATGAGCTAATATCAGTAAGGTCTAATTCAATGAGTTTCTATGAGCTAATATCAGTAAGATCTAATTCAATGAGTTTCTATGAGCTAATATCAGTAAGGTCTAATTCAATGAGTTTCTATGAGCTAATATCAGTAAGATCTAATTCAATGAGTTTCTATGAGCTAATATCAGTAAGGTCTAATTCAATGAGTTTCTATGAGCTAATATCAGTAAGGTCTAATTCAATGAGTTTCTATGAGCTAATATCAGTAAGGTCTAATTCAATGAGTTTCTATGAGCTAATATCAGTAAGGTCTAATTCAATGAGTTTCTATGAGCTAATATCAGTAAGGTCTAATTCAATGAGTTTCTATGAGCTAATATCAGTAAGGTCTAATTCAATGAGTTTCTATGAGCTAATATCAGTAAGGTCTAATTCAATGAGTTTCTATGAGCTAATATCAGTAAGGTCTAATTCAATGAGTTTCTATGAGCTAATATCAGTAAGGTCTAATTCAATGTTTCCTGCTATTCCTTTTTTTTTTTTGTGACTTTTTTTTCTTCCAAGGGTTGTAAAATGGCTAAAGGATCCTTGGGTATGACCATCTTAAAACAATTCCATATGTTAGCTTAACTTGTCTCCTCCCCTTCATCTATACTGATTTTAGAAGTGGGTTTAACAAGTGACATCAATAAGGGATCAGAGCTTTCACCTGGATTCACCTGGTCAGTCTGTCATGGAAAGAGCAGGTGTTGTTAATGTTTTGTACACTGTGTAAACAGTGGTAGGTGAATAACGTCATTTTAACGTCCAGGCTGTCTAAAAAGCAGAAGAAGAAAAAGAGACAACAGCAAAATGGGCGGAGCCCCACAGAGGAGGTAGTCGGGAAGGATGCGGCCCCAGAGCCCCCCACCACCCCCACAGACAATAGCCCAGAGAGCCCTCTATCAACACAGGCCAGCGGTGAGGCAGAGGACCCCCAGACTGCCTCAGAGCCCCAGCAGGCAGCTGCGGACAAACCCTGTGAGGACCCAACAGAAGACGGACAGCAGGAGGAAGACCTCACAGCCACAGAACCAAAGAGGTGACCTGACCTGTCACCATCTTCTATCAAAACTAGTGACAGGATGGAATTGACAGTAATTAGGATAAAGCAATGCATCACTAGCCTGGTCCTCGATCAGTTTGTGCTGTCCTGAGTTGTCAAGACGTCAAAACCGACTTGGGACCATGCTAGAGCAGTGCTGATATAATCATTAGCTACTATACAGGTATGTTCATGCATTCTGACTTGTAACTTAAAACACATCTTTATCAGCTCTGGAAAGACTAAGGGGAAGAAGAATGGAGGAAAGGACAGCAAAAAAAATGTCCAACCACAGGGAGGAGTGGAGAAAGGAGGAGCAGAGGTTTGTACCAGCCACAGCTACCGGTCCTTAATTGATTAATCAATCCAGGAGGGGTTTATACTAACCAGAACTTGGTGCCCTTAATTGATTAATCAATCCAGGAAGGGTTTATACTAACCAGAACTTGGTTCCCTTAATTGATTAATCAATCCAGGAAGGGTTTATACTAACCAGAACTTGGTTCCCTTAATTGATTAATCAATCCAGGAAGGGTTTATACTAACCAGAACTTGGTTCCCTTAATTGATTAATCAATCCAGGAAGGGTTTATACTAACCAGAACTTGATGCCCTTAATTGATTAATCAATCCAGGAAGGGTTTATACTAACCAGAACTTGGTTCCCTTAATTGATTAATCAATCCAGGAAGGGTTTATACTAACCAGAACTTGATGCCCTTAATTGAAATGTAATACAATGATTTCATTAGCTTGTTTAAGGCTGCCTAAATGCATTTCTCATCGACTTGAGTTAAAATGGCCCGTTTCTAAAAGTATTCACAGGGGTTTTTGTTGTTACACGGTTATGAGTTCATTCATCCACTGTCTTTTAACTCCCCGAAGGAGCTGAACCTGCGCTGTGTGACCTGTCACTATGAGTTCTCTACCAGGAACAAACTGTTTGACCACCTGAAGACAACAGGACACGCTACAGCCGTGGCACACGGTGGCAGTGCACCCGCCACGGTCAAGAGCAAGAAGGAGAAGAGGAAGAATAGATGATGGGGGGATACAAGAGGGGCCAAAGACTTAACACCAGCCACTGGGCTGTAGAGATGGACTACTGTCTTACTATATATTATAGGAGGCCACTCATGGTATTGAAGGCCTGGATTTGTTTGTTTTTTAATGTTAAAGATTGTCTGAAAAGGAGTTGAAGACTGTCTGATTGCTGTTTTTAGGTTTTTGCATGTTAGAAAACAATCAATACGTCCAGTCATGGAGGACTGGACGTTGCCTGGTGATCCTGCGTAGCCAACTCTTATGGTCGTTGTCATGCCAAATGACCATAGCAGTTGGCTTTGCAGCACAAACAGATCTGAGACCTCCGGGCTAGACTGGACAAAGGAGTTGAAGAGGATGTTTTTGTCTGGCCAGTCTCCACACCCTCTGTGTCTGGAGGTCTGTCTCAGGGTTGCCCCCTAGAGATAATGTAAGGAAGTGAGCCAAGTCCAACTGATATCTACTCCACCCTTCCAATATGACCATGTTAGAGGTGCTGCCACTGTACCTGCTCAGAAGTACATGCTGCAGAATTCAGCGTTGTGTCGACGTCCATTTTGTGTCGACTGATCCTTTGACGTTTTGGTCAGAGACATAAAGCAACTGGACGTTAATTCCTGTTTTGAACGGGTACTGTGATGCTGCTGCTCACTCAACTCTATATTTATTCAAATAACAATCTGACTCTGTGTTAAAGCTTCCACTTTCTTATATAAAAAAAAAAAAGATACTGCATAAACACTGACACGTTTAATTGAATTTGCCCTCACACTGTTAAAGCTCTCAATTCAACACTTTATTGACAACGTTTCCATCCCAAACGGATCTTTGTCAGGTTATTTACCTTCTGTGACGAAGACATGTTTTGGATAGAAACAGTCAAAGTGGTGTATTGGGAGCTTTAGTGTGTGGGCCTTGTTCTTAATTAGCCCAGAGCCTAAGTTTAAGGATGTGCATATAACTAACTTTTCATTGAATTTGCCGCCATGTCTGATGAATAAATGGTTTGTGTTTATGGCTCACTTCAAATCTATTTATGAAGAGTTTCTCAATCTACTTAAAATTACAATTCAAAGAGACTATTTACACGTAAATAAAGGGGAATGTGAGTGGGCAGTAGAAGATGAGAAAAGAGCCAGCGCATATGAATTGTACCATCCTACTCAATGTATTTCATCTATACCTAAGCAAGTAACTCGTCTACCCAAAGTCTCAACATCTATTGGACTTTACATGCACTCAAAAGGTAATGGAATAGACTGACGAGTAAAATACTGGTCGGCTTTATTTCAGATTTTGACCCAAAGTTTGTCCATGGCCCTCTCACTGGCAGTATGTGGGCAGGTGTACCATGGTTTTATTGGACTAGTTTCCTTTCCTGAGGTTAAAAGTGAATATATTCACAGTTAAGACTAATCAATAACATTTTTTTTTAAATAAACACATTTTAAACCTACAACAAAATTAGTTCCAGTACAGAGACAAACAGGTGTCAGTAAATCTTCACATAAACAGTTTTTCCCTCTAGGTTTTCTACATATGATTACAATCAACTCATTTGTGTGCCTCAAAAGTTACATGTAGTCATTTTGAACATTATACAACAGGTGAGTCTAATCCTGATTGGTTATAACTGCATTCCAGCCAGTGTCTACATGTAGTCAATTTGAACATTATACAACAGGTGAGTCTAATCCTGAACACTGATTGGTTAAAACTGCATTCTAGCCAGTGTCTACATGTAGTCATTTTGAACATTATACAACAGGTGAGTCTAATCCTGATTGGTTAAAACTGCATTCCAGCCAGTGTCTACATGTAGTCAATTTGAACATTATACAACGGGTGAGTCTAATCCTGAACACTGATTGGTTAAAACTGCATTCCAGCCAGTGTCTACATGTCGTCAATTTGAACAACAGAAAGCATGGTACCATATCTAAATCTGATTAAGGCTCATCTCCAGTGGACTGACACCCCAACGCTAGCCTGGTCCCAGATCTGTTGGTGCTGTAAAACCCAACTCCTATGATCGTGGTGATGCAAGACAAAACAGACCTGGGTCCAGGCTACCTCAAACGCCATCTTCGTGCATGTTGTACGTAGGGCTCTTGAGCGTTGATGTCTCGCATCGTGTGGGAGAGATGAGGGTACTCTAGCGTCTTTCATTTGCACATGCATGAATGGTGATTGAAGTGCCTGTCTTTTTCTCAATTGCCTAAAATCTGTACTCCTCCTTTGATCTATCTGAAAGAAGTGACCGGGTGAAAGCCAGGCCTAATGATGATCTTCCATGTAGTTGTGTAAAGCCTGGTTAAACACAGCCAAGAAGAAGTCTGCATCGTCCCTGGTGATACACATAGGGGGCTTGATCCGGAACGTCTGTGGGTCAGAGAGAGAGAGCGGGTGTGAGTGGGAAAGAGCTATTGACAGTATGTTCATAGATAACTAACCTCTGTGGGTTAGGAACTATTTCCTCAAATCCTCAAGCTGTCAAAGTGATCTGTGCATTCTTTACCCAAACCGAATATGCAAATGAACAGAAAATAGCATACTACGACAAAAGCCGAAAACAGCAAGGCGCCCTTTTGTCCTCCCTCCCTACATTCCCAGGACTTATCATTAACTTTAACCTGAATGGACTGATCTGATACTTGGTTTGTTACATTGCTTTGGAGCCATGTCGGTTCACGACAGACCACAAAGCTAAGGCTTACTAGCAGGCAGATCCTGACTGACAGGACAGACGGGGAATTTGAGTGTACCTGTCCATATACTCCTCCTTTCCATTACCTGTCCATATACTCCTCCTTTCCATTACCTGTCCATATACTCCTCCTTTCCATTACCTGTCCATATACTCCTCCTTTCCATTACCTGTCCATATACTCCTCCTTTCCATTACCTGTCCATATACTCCTCCTTTCCATTACCTGTCCATTTACTCCTCCATTCCATTACCTGTCCATATACTCCATTACCTTTCCATTACCTGTCCATATACTCCTCCTTTCCATTACCTGTCCATATACTCCTCCTTTCCATTACCTGTCCATATACTCCTCCTTTCCATTACCTGTCCATATACTCCTCCTTTCCATTACCTGTCCATATACTCCATTACCTGTCCATATACTCCTCCTTTCCATTACCTGTCCATATACTCCTCTTTTCCATTACCTGTCCATATACTCCTCCTTTCCATTACCTGTCCATATACTCCTCCTTTCCATTACCTGTCCATATACTCCTCCTTTCCATTACCTGTCCATATACTCCTCCTTTCCATTACCTGTCCATATACTCCATTACCTGTCCATATACTCCTCCTTTCCATTACCTGTCCATATACTCCTCCTTTCCATTACCTGTCCATTTACTCCTCCACTCCATTACCTGTCCATATACTCCATTACCTTTCCATTACCTGTCCATATACTCCTCCTTTCCATTACCTGTCCATATACTCCTCCTTTCCATTACCTGTCCATATACTCCTCCTTTCCATTACCTGTCCATATACTCCTCCTTTCCATTACCTGTCCATTTACTCCTCCATTCCATTACCTGTCCATTTACTCCTCCTTTCCATTACCTGTCCATATACTCCTCCTTTCCATTACCTGTCCATATACTCCTCCTTTCCATTACCTGTCCATATACTCCATTACCTTTCCATTACCTGTCCATATACTCCATTACCTTTCCATTACCTGTCCATATACTCCTCCTTTCCATTACCTGTCCATATACTCCTCCTTTCCATTACCTGTCCATATACTCCTCCTTTCCATTACCTGTCCATATACTCCTCCTTTCCATTACCTGTCCATATACTCCTCCTTTCCATTACCTGTCCATATACTCCTCCTTTCCATTACCTGTCCATATACTCCTCCTTTCCATTACCTGTCCATTTACTCCTCCATTCCATTACCTGTCCATATACTCCTCCTTTCCATTACCTGTCCATATACTCCTCCTTTCCATTACCTGTCCATATACTCCTCCTTTCCATTACCTGTCCATTTACTCCTCCATTCCATTACCTGTCCATATACTCCATTACCTGTCCATATACTCCTCCATTCCATTACCTGTCCATATACTCCTCCCTTCCATTACCTGTCCATATACTCCTCCTTTCCATTACCTGTCCATATACTCCTCCTTTCCATTACCTGTCCATTTACTCCTCCATTCCATTACCTGTCCATATACTCCATTACCTGTCCATATACTCCTCCATTCCATTACCTGTCCATATACTCCTCCCTTCCATTACCTGTCCATATACTCCTCCCTTCCATTACCTGTCCATATACTCCTCCTTTCCATTACCTGTCCATATACTCCTCCTTTCCATTACCTGTCCATATACTCCTCCCTTCCATTACCTGTCCATATACTCCCTTACCTGTCCATACACTCCTCCTTTCCATTACCTGTCCATATACTCCTCCTTTCCATTACCTGTCCATATACTCCTCCTTTCCAATACCTGTCCATTTACTCCTCCTTTCCATTACCTGTCCATATACTCCTCCTTTCCATTACCTGTCCATATACTCCTCTTTTCCATTACCTGTCCATATACTCCTCCTTTCCATTACCTGTCCATTTACTCCTCCATTCCATTACCTGTCCATATACTCCTCCTTTCCATTACCTGTCCATATACTCCTCCTTTCCATTACCTGTCCATACACTCCTCCTTTCCATTACCTGTCCATATACTCCTCCTTTCCATTACCTGTCCATATACTCCTCCTTTCCATTACCTGTCCATATACTCCTCTTTTCCATTACCTGTCCATATACTCCTCCTTTCCATTACCTGTCCATTTACTCCTCCATTCCATTACCTGTCCATATACTCCTCCTTTCCATTACCTGTCCATATACTCCTCCCTTCCATTACCTGTCCATATACTCCTCCTTTCCATTACCTGTCCATATACTCCTCCTTTCCATTACCTGTCCATACACTCCTCCATTCCATTACCTGTCCATATACTCCCTTACCTGTCCATATACTCCTCCTTTCCATTACCTGTCCATATACTCCATTACCTGTCCATATACTCCCTTACCTGTCCATATACTCCTCCTTTCCATTACCTGTCCATATACTCCTCCTTTCCATTACCTGTCCATATACTCCTCCTTTCCAATACCTGTCCATTTACTCCTCCTTTCCATTACCTGTCCATTTACTCCTCCATTCCATTACCTGTCCATATACTCCTCCTTTCCATTACCTGTCCATATACTCCTCCTTTCCATTACCTGTCCATTTACTCCTCCTTTCCATTACCTGTCCATATACTCCTCCTTTCCATTACCTGTCCATATACTCCTCCTTTCCATTACCTGTCCATTTACTCCTCCTTTCCATTACCTGTCCATATACTCCTCCTTTCCATTACCTGTCCATTTACTCCTCCATTCCATTACCTGTCCATATACTCCTCCTTTCCATTACCTGTCCATATACTCCTCCTTTCCAATACCTGTCCATATACTCCTCCTTTCCAATACCTGTCCATATACTCCTCCTTTCCATTACCTGTCCATTTACTCCTCCATTCCATTACCTGTCCATATACTCCTCCTTTCCATTACCTGTCCATTTACTCCTCCATTCCATTACCTGTCCATATACTCCTCCTTTCCAATACCTGTCCATATACTCCTCCTTTCCATTACCTGCCCATATACTCCTCCTTTCCATTACCTGTCCATTTACTCCTCCATTCCATTACCTGTCCATATACTCCTCCTTTCCAATACCTGTCCATATACTCCTCCTTTCCATTACCTGTCCATATACTCCTCCTTTCCATTACCTGTCCATATACTCCTCCCTTCCATTACCTGTCCATATACTCCTCCTTTCCATTACCTGTCCATATACTCCTCCTTTCCATTACCTGTCCATATACTCCCTTACCTGTCCATATACTCCTCCTTTCATTACCTGTCCATACACTCCATTACCTTTCCATTACCTGTCCATATACTCCTCCTTTCCATTACCTGTCCATATACTCCTCCTTTCCATTACCTGTCCATATACTCCTCCTTTCATTACCTGTCCATATACTCCTCCCTTTCATTACCTGTCCATATACTCCTCCTTTCCATTACCTGTCCATATACTCCCTTACCTGTCCATACACTCCTCCATTCCATTACCTGTCCATATACTCCCTTACCTGTCCATATACTCCTCTTTTCCATTACCTGTCCATATACTCCATTACCTGTCCATACACTCCTCCATTCCATTACCTGTCCATATACTCCATTACCTGTCCATATACTCCTCTTTTCCATTACCTGTCCATATACTCCTCCTTTCCATTACCTGTCCATATACTCCATTACCTGTCCATACACTCCTCCATTCCATTACCTGTCCATACACTCCTCCATTCCATTACCTGTCCATATACTCCATTACCTGTCCATATACTCCTCCTTTCCATTACCTGTCCATATACTCCTCCTTTCCAATACCTGTCCATATACTCCTCCTTTCCATTACCTGTCCATATACTCCATTACCTGTCCATATACTCCTCCTTTCATTACCTGTCCATATACTCCATTACCTGTCCATATACTCCTCCATTCCATTACCTGTCCATATACTCCTCCTTTCCATTACCTGTCCATATACTCCATTACCTGTCCATATACTCCTCCTTTCCATTACCTGTCCATATACTCCATTACCTGTCCATATACTCCTCCTTTCCATTACCTGTCCATATACTCCTCCTTTCCATTACCTGTCCATACACTCCTCCATTCCATTACCTGTCCATACACTCCTCCATTCCATTACCTGTCCATACACTCCTCCCTTCCCAATCAGAACACCCATGTCTTTGGTGTCTTCGAAAATCTCGCTCATGGCTGCTGGTGGGAGAGGTTTGCGGCTCGCCTGAGAGGGAGGGAGAGATAGAGGACAGAGCAAGAGACAGAGAGAGAGTGAGGGAGACTGTGTGGGTTGGAGGGTTAGGACAGTGGTTATGTTCAGGCCTGCTCTGTCGTTATGCAGAACTCTCTACTCGTGATTAATAAGTAACTTGATCTGAACTGAACCATGACCATGTGGGAGGGCACAGAAACTCGTTCAAGTCGCACGCTATATGAGTGATAGTTCTTGGTTAAACAGGATGTTGTATAGACATTGTATATATAGTATAAAACAAGAGAATAATCATTTAACCAATTATGCTAATAATTTCACGAATCTAATTAAGACAAATGATTAATCCATCTGAGAATAAAGAGCATAATATTATGTAAACAAAAAGCGATTAGGTCTCCCCAATTAGCCATTAACTCATGAATTAAAATATTAATTTGCAGGTTCATTAAAATGTTCATTTGCATTGCACTTACTGTACAATGCACCTTATCTTTCACCATAGTGTGGACTAGGACCTCTCACCTTATCTTTCACCATAGTGTGGACTATGACCTCTCACCTTATCTTTCACCATAGTGTGGACTATGACCTCTCACCTTATCTTTCACCATAGTGTGGACTATGACCTCTCACCTTATCTTTCACCAAGTGTGGACTATGACCTCTCACCTTATCTTTCACCATCTCCACTCCAATCTGCAGTCCCTTCCCTCGGACATCCCCAATGATCTCATACTTGTCCCTCATCTTGGCCAGCTCTGTCAGCAGATAAGTCCCCACGTTGTGGCTGATCTGCTGCGTGCCGTCCTCCTCCATGGTCTGGTGGTGAAATACAATTATAGTAAGCAACTCTATTTCTATGGTGGAACATTAACACATGGAGTTAATGGTGCAAGAATAATGGTGGAACATTTAGCAACATTAACACATGGAGTAATGGTGCAAGAATAATGGTGGAACATTTAGCAACATTAACACTTGGAGTAATGGTGCAAGAATAATGGTGGAACATTTAGCAACATTAACACATGGAGTAATGGTGCAAGAATAATGGTGGAACATTTAGCAACATTAACACATGGAGTAATGGTGCAAGAATAATTGTGGAACATTTAGCAACATTAACACTTGGAGTAATTGTGCAAGAATAATTGTGGAACATTTAGCAACATTAACACATGGAGTATTAGCAAGAATAATGGTGGCTTGCAACATGGAAGTGCAATTATAGTCATGTTTCTATGGTGTGCAACATGACGGAACATGGTGCATTAGCAATGCCATGAAATGTTTTTAAATTATGTGTACTTCTGTGACATGCAAATTCTAAAGCTGAAATCTACTTTTATGGTACTCTAATATACTCTTAAAATATAGAAAACAATTTAGGGCACATTCTAATAATAAGCATGTGGCATAAAGTAAATTGAAAAGCAGAAGAAAATGATTTATAAACAGTAGCTCAGATCATAGATGGTAGTTTAGTTCAGTGTTTCTCAATATCCAGTCCTCCAGTACCACCAACCCTGGTCCTCCAGTACCACCAACCCTGGTTCTCCAGTACCACCAACCCTGGTCCTCCAGTACCACCAACCCTGGTTCTCCAGTATCCCCAACCCTGGTCCTCCAGTACCACCAACCCTGGTTCTCCAGTATCCCCAACCCTGGTCCTCCAGTACCACCAACCCTGGTCCTCCAGTATCCCCAACCCTGGTCCTCCAGTACCCTCAACCCTGGTCCTCGAGTACCCCCAACCCTGGTCCTCCAGTACCACCAACCCTGGTCCTCCAGTATCCCCAACCCTGGTCCTCCAGTACCCTCAACCCTGGTCCTCGAGTACCACCAACCCTGGTCCTCCAGTACCCCCAACCCTGGTCCTCCAGTACCACCAACCCTGGTCCTCCAGTACCACCAACCCTGGTCCTCCAGCACCACCAACCCTGGTCCTCCAGTACCCCCAACCCTGGTCCTCCAGTACCCCCAACCCTGGTCCTCCAGTACCACCAACCCTGGTCCTCCAGTACCACCAACCCTGGTCCTCCAGTACCCCCAACCCTGGTCCTCCAGTACCACCAACCCTGGTCCTCCAGTACCACCAACCCTGGTCCTCCAGCACCACCAACCCTGGTCCTCCAGTACCCCCAACCCTGGTCCTCCAGCACCACCAACCCTGGTCCTCCAGTACCACCAACCCTGGTCCTCCAGTACCACCAACCCTGGTCCTCCAGTACCCCCAACCCTGGTCCTCCAGCACCACCAACCCTGGTCCTCCAGTACCCCCAACCCTGGTCCTCCAGTACCACCAACCCTGGTCCTCCAGTACCACCAACCCTGGTCCTCCAGTACCACCAACAGTACACATTGTTATTGTAGCCTTGGACAAGCACCCCTGATTCAACTAATCATCAAGCCCTCTTGAGTTGAATCATTTGTGTTTTTGTCCAGGCCTACAATCCAAATGTGTGCTGTTGGGGCTACTGGAGGACTGGATGTTGAGAAACCCTGGTTTAGTTGGGTGTGTTTCTGCTTACATCCAGAACAGATGAGGCGATGGCACATGCCACAGGATTACCACCGAACGTGTTGAAGTGAACTCCCTTGGCAAATGAAGCGGCCACCTCTGGAAAACAAGTCACAACAAGAGCTGAGTGGGACAGCTCACTTCACACCTCATCATTCTAGGGAAAAACTCCTTCCATGGAAAGATTCATAGGAGAGATAGAGAGTGTGTGTGTCAGTCAGAGGTGGACAGGCTCATTGTAATGGCTGAAATGGAATGAGGTCAAACATGGTTTCCATATGTTTGATACCTATGTATTTTATACCTATTCTTTCCAGTTATTACCAATAGCCTGTCCTCCTATAGCTCCTCCCACCAGCCTCCTCTGATGTGTGTTTGTGTGTGTGCGGCCCAACTCGAGGGTCACCAGGGGGATGTTGAACCGATTACACCCTGGTCTGATGAACACGTGTGAACTGAACAGAGGTTATCCTGATTGTGTATACAGACCAGGGGTTGAAACCAAAACTATTTTCCAATCGTTTCATTCTGAACAGAACCATTCTTGTTTTTGCAACAAAGTTCTCAGCTGGTTAGACCCAAATCAAGTACATGTTTATATTGTTCCTTTCTGTTCATTTTTAAACCTCTGAAATATATATATTTTTAAACATTTAGCTCAACATTAAATTACTTTACTAATCAGTGCGGATAGAGCAGCTTGCTGTGGAGTGGGCAAGTGATTTAATCTGTAAAGGAAAGTCATGAAGAGCAAATTGTATTTTGCCGCAACAGCCCGGTTTAGTCATACTGAAAGACAAACACAGACACACACTAGGCTACCAGTCACATGATAGGGCTAGAGATGCAACTGACATTTTGAGGGTGAGCAAGCTTGCCTTTAAGCGCAAGGCATCTTGTTATGACATACATGATCTGAATTAGTCCCACAGAATTATACCTAGGAGGAGTGGCTTCTATGGAGGAACTTTGAATGTCTTTGAACTTCTGAGTTGGTTTAACGTGGGACCAGAGCGAACGTTAGCCAGCTAGCTAACAAGCTGTGCAGAGCAACACTAAAATTCAACCACAAAAAGGTGAGGTGTTTTAAGTCCAATGTGAAAATATACACTGAGTGCATAAAACATTAAGGAAACCTTCCTAATATTGAGTTGCAACCCCTTTCGCCCCCAGAACAGCCTCAATTCATTGGGGCATGGATTCTACAAGGTGTCGAAAGGGTTCCCCAGGGATGCTGTTTTCCACAGCTGTGTCAAGTTGGCTGGATGTCGTTTGGGTGATGGACCATTCTCGATACACGCAGGAAACTGTTGCGCGTGAAAAACCCAGCAGAGTTGCAGTTCTTGACACAAACCGGTGTGCCTGGCACCTACTATCATACCCTGCTCATATTGTGTCTTGCCCATTCACCCTCTGAATGACACATACACACGATCCATGTCTCAAGGCTTAAAAATCCTTCTTTAGCCTGTATCCTCCCCTTCACCTACACTGTTTTTTAAGTGGATTTAACAAGTGACATCAATAAAGCATCATAGCTTTCACCTGGTCATTCTATGTCATGGAAAGAGCAGGTGTCCTTAATGTTTTGTACACTCAGTCCTTAACTAGCATTGAAAAAGTAAATCCATTCTTCTCTAATTAAACATCGCTCTCTAATTTCTGAATTGCGCTTGTAACGTCATCTGTAGGTAACCTATGCTTCAGAGGGGAGGGGCAAGTAACCTATACACACACCCCCACTGTCAAAGATTTCCAGCTGGCAGACGATGGAATAACTTTATGAGTGAGGGCTTGCATAGGCGCTTTGTTGCGATTTTTGTGGGACTGGGAAAAAAATGCAGTTATTAACCAGTTCACATGTTTTTTAAAATAGGTTCCGGAACAGTATAGATCACTTTCGGTGTGGGTTCTGTTCCTTGAACGGGTTCCAACCCTTTGATACAGACCACAGGCCACGGACTGAAAAGTGGAGGAATCCAGAACAAGGGAAATGAATTCCACATTACAATAGTAATTATTACTACACTCTGAAACCTGTTGAAAGCTGAGACTGATCCTCGAAGGGTTAGCTGGTTATGTTGCCTCACACCTCAACACATGCACTGGCTAATGTTGACTAATCAGAGACATTGATTGTTAGCACACCATGGTGTGAGAGGTGAACCATCATTGTGGTGTGAGAGGTGAACCATCCTTGTTTCTAGCCTATGGAATCCAGGGATGTGTTGACATGGAAACAAAGCCTTTACAAACAAAGTTGGCATTACACGGTTCTCCAGTCGTAGAACCTACAGCTTGGACACACCTACTCATTCAAGGGTTTTTCTTTATTTTTACGATTTTCTACATTGTAGAGTAATAGATGACAAACTATGAAATAACAAATATGGAATCATGTAGTAACCAATATTTTATTTTTGAGATTCTTCAAAGTAGCCACAGCTTTGCACACTCTTGGCATTCTCTCAACCAGCTTCACCTGGAATGCTTTCTCAACAGTCTTGAAGGAGTTCCTACATATGCTGAGCACTCGTTGGCCGCTTTTCCTTCACTCTGCGGTCCAACTCATTCCAAACCATCTAATTTCGGTTGAGGTCGGGGGATAGTGGAGGCCAAGTCATCATATGCAGCACTCCATCACTCTCCTTGGTCAAATAGCCCTTACACAGCCTGGAGATGTGTTGGATCACTGTCCTGTTGAAAAACAAATGATGGTGGGACTAAGTGCAAACCAGATGGGATGGTGTATCACTGCAGAATGCTGTGGTAGCCATGCTGGTTAAGTGTGTCTTGAATTCTAAATAAATCACAGACAGTGTCACCAGCAAAGCACCATCACACCTCCTCCATGCTTCACAGTGGGAACCACACATGCGGAGATCATCCGCTCACCTACTCTGCATCTCACAAAGACAGCGGTTAGAACCAAAAATCTAAAGTTTGGACTCATCAGACCAAATGACAGATTTCCACCGGTCTAATGTCCATTGCTAGTGTTTCTTGGCCCAAGCAAGTCTCTTCTTCTTATTGGTGTCCTTAAGTAGTGGTTTCTTTGCAGAAATTTTACCATGAAGGACTGATTCACACAGTCTCCTCTGAACAGTTGTTGTGAGATGTGTCTGTTACTTAAACTGTGTGAAGCATTTATTTGTCCTGCAATCTGAGGTGCAGTTAATGTCCGATTTCTGAGGCTGGTAACTCTCATTAACTTGTCCTCTGCAGCAGAGGTAACTCTGAGTCTTCCTTTCCTGTGGTGGTCCTCATGAGAGCCAGTTAACTCTAATGAACGTATCCTCTGCAGCAGAGGTAACTCTGAGTCTTCCTTTCCTGTGGTGGTCCTCATGAGAGCCAGTTAACTCTAATGAACGTATCCTCTGCAGCAGAGGTAACTCTGAGTCTTCCTTTCCTGTGGCGGTCCTCATGAGAGACAGTTAACTCTAATGAACGTATCCTCTGCAGCAGAGGTAACTCTGGGTCTTCCTTTCCTGTGGCGGTCCTCATGAGAGACAGTTAACTCTAATGAACGTATCCTCTGCGGCAGAGGTAACTCTGGGTCTTCCTTTCCTGTGGCAGTCCTCATGAGAGCCAGTTAACTCTAATGAACGTATCCTCTGCAGCAGAGGTAACTCTGGGTCTTCCTTTCCTGTGGTGGTCCTCATGAGAGCCAGTTAACTCTAATGAACGTATCCTCTGCAGCAGAGGTAACTCTGGGTCTTCCTTTCCTGTGGCGGTCCTCATGAGAGCCAGTTAACTCTAATGAACGTATCCTCTGTAGCAGAGGTAACTCTGGGTCTTCCTTTCCTGTGGCGGTCCTCATGAGAGCCAGTTAACTCTAATGAACGTATCCTCTGTAGCAGAGGTAACTCTGAGTCTTCCTTTCCTGTGGTGGTCCTCATGAGAGCCAGTTTTATCACAGCGCTGGATGGTTTTTGCGACTGCACTTTGTGCGTCTGCACAAAGTTCATCAAATTTTCCGGATTGACTGACCTTCATGTCTTGAAGTAATGATGAACTGTCATTTCTCTTTGCTTATTTGAGCTGTTCTTGCCATAATATGGACTTGGTCTAATACCAAATAGGGCTATCTTCTCTACACCAACCATACCTTGTCACAACATAACTGATGGGCTCAAATGCATTAAGGAAAGAAATTCCACAAATTAACTTTTAACAAGGCACACCTGTTAATTGAAATGCATTCCAGGTGAATACTTCATGAAGCTGGTTAAGAGAATGCCAAGAGTGTGCAAAGCTGTCATCAAGGCAAAGGGTGGCTACTTTGAAGAATCTCAAATATAAAATATATTTTGATATATTTAACACTTGGTTTGGTTACTACATGATTCCATATGTGTTATTTCATAGTGTTGATGTCTCCACTATTATTCTACAATGTAGAAAATAGTAAAATTAAAGAAAAAACCTTGAATGAGTAGGTGTCCACTTTTGACTGGTACTGTACATCACGGCTCTCACTTTTAAAACCAGTATCACATTTCTCAGTTACTGAACCTGTATCATTGTCTTTACAGAACCTGTATCACTGTCTTTACAGAACCTGTATCACTGTCTTTACAGAACCTGTATCACTGTCTTTACAGAACCTGTATCAGTGTCTTATCAGAACCTGTATCACTGTCTTTACAGAACCTGTGTCACTGTCTATACAGAACCTGTATCAGTGTCGTCTTTACTTTACAGCACCTGTATCACTGTCATCTTTGCTTTACAGAACCTGTATCACTGTCTTTACAGAACCTGTATCACTGTCTTTACAGAACCTGTATCACTGTCTTTACAGAACCTGTATCACTGTCTTTACAGAACCTGTATCAGTGTCTTATCAGAACCTGTATCACTGTCTTTACAGAACCTGTATCACTGTCTATACAGAACCTGTATCAGTGTCGTCTTTACTTTACAGCACCTGTATCACTGTCATCTTTGCTTTACATAACCTGTATCACTGTCTTTACAGAACCTGTATCACTGTCTTTACAGAATCTGTATCACTGTCTTTACAGAACCCGTATCACTGTCTTATCAGAACCCGTATCGCTGTCTATACAGAACCTGTATCAGTGTCGTCTTTACTTTACAGCACCTGTATCACTGTCGTCTTTACTTTACAGAACCTGTATCACTGTCTATACAGAACCTGTATCAGTGTCGTCTTTACTTTACAGCACCTGTATCACTGTCGTCTTTACTTTACAGAACCTGTATCACTGTCTTTACAGAACCTGTATCACTGTCTTTACAGAACCTGTATCACTGTCTTTACAGAACCTGTATCACTGTCTTTACAGAACCTGTATCACTATCCTTACAGAACCTGTATCACTGCCTTTACAGAACCTGTATCACTGTCTTTACAGAACCTGTATCACTGTCTTTACAGAACCTGTATAACTGTCGTCTTTACTTTACAGAACCTATATCACTGTCTTTACAGCACCTGTATCACTGTCTACACAGAACCTGTATCACTGTCTTTACAGAACCTGTATCACTGTCTTTACAGAACCCGTATCACTGTCCTTACAGAACCTGTATCACTGTCTTTACAGAACCCGTATCACTGTCCTTACAGAACCTGTATCACTGTCTATACAGAACCTGTATCACTGTCCTTACAGAACCTGTATCACTGTCTTTACAGAACCTGTATCACTGTCTTTACAGAACCTGTATCACTGTCTTATCAGAACCTGTTTCACTGTCTTATCAGAACCTGTATCACTGTCTTTACAGAACCTGTATCACTGTCTATACAGAACCTGTATCAGTGTCGTCTTTACTTTACAGCACCTGTATCACTGTCGTCTTTACTTTACAGAACCTGTATCACTGTCTATACAGAACCTGTATCACTGTCTTTACAGAACCTGTATCACTGCCTTTACAGAACCTGTATCACTGTCTTTACAGAACCTGTATCACTGTCTTTACAGAACCTGTATCACTGTCTTATCAGAACCTGTATCACTGTCTTATCAGAACCTGTATCACTGTCTTTACAGAACCTGTATCACTGTCTATACAGAACCTGTATCAGTGTCGTCTTTACTTTACAGCACCTGTATCACTGTCGTCTTTACTTTACAGAACCTGTATCACTGTCTATACAGAACCTGTATCACTGTCTTTACAGAACCTGTATCACTGTCTTTACAGAACCTGTATCACTGCCTTTACAGAACCTGTATCACTGTCTTTACAGAACCTGTATCACTATCCTTACAGAACCTGTATCACTGTCTTTACAGAACCTGTATCACTATCCTTACAGAACCTGTATCACTATCCTTACAGAACCTGTATCACTGCCTTTACAGAACCTGTATCACTGTCTTTACAGAACCTGTATCACTGTCTTTACAGAACCTGTATCACTGTCTTATCAGAACCTGTATCACTGTCTTTACAGAACCTGTATCACTGTCTATACAGAACCTGTATCAGTGTCGTCTTTACTTTACAGCACCTGTATCACTGTCGTCCTTACTTTACAGAACCTGTATCACTGTCTATACAGAACCTGTATCACTGTCTTTACAGAACCTGTATCACTGTCTTTACAGAACCTGTATCACTGTCTTTACAGAACCTGTATCACTGCCTTTACAGAACCTGTATCACTGTCTTTACAGAACCTGTATCACTATCCTTACAGAACCTGTATCACTGTCTTTACAGAACCTGTATCACTATCCTTACAGAACCTGTATCACTGCCTTTACAGAACCTGTATCACTGTCTTTACAGAACCTGTATCTCTGTCCTTACAGAACTGGTATCACTGTCCTTACAGAACCTGTATCACTGTCGTCTTTACTTTACAGAACCTGTATAACTGTCGTCTTTACTTTACAGAACCTATATCACTGTCTTTACAGCACCTGTATCACTGTCTACACAGAACCTGTATCACTGTCTTTACAGAACCTGTATCACTGTCTTTACAGAACCCGTATCACTGTCCTTACAGAACCTGTATCACTGTCTAAACAGAACCTGTATCACTGTCTTTACAGAACCCGTATCACTGTCCTTACAGAACCTGTATCACTGTCTATACAGAACCTGTATCACTGTCCTTACAGCACCTGTATCACTGTCTTTACAGAACCGGTATCACTGTCCTTACAGAACCTGTATCACTGTCTTTACAGAACCTGTATCACTGTCTTTACAGAACCCGTATCACTGTCTTTACAGCACCTGTATCACTGTCTATACAGAACCTGTATCACTGTCTTTACAGAACCCGTATCACTGTCTTTACAGCACCTGTATCACTGTCTATACAGAACCTGTATCACTGTCTTTACAGAACCTGTATCACTGTCTATACAGAACCTGTATCACTGTCTTTACAGAACCTGTATTAGGGTTCTCAGTGTTCTCAGAGTTACTTTCCACTGTATAGCATGATGCGATGACTTTTCAATTAGGAGAAATCGAATTTGATTTTCTATTTACATCCTGAATTGACTGAAGGATGATGGCAGTGAGCAAATACGTAATGTAAGTATCAACATCTCCCTGGAGTTTCCTTTCCATTCCTAAACCGCCACAATCGCTCTCCATCAAGAGACGCTGCACTGCTGCTGACCCTGTGTGTGTGTGTGTGTGTGTGTTGGGGAAGACAGATGATGTTTCTATTCTATTCAGCATGTGTCAGGCAGTCATTGTTTTATTAAACAGTAGCTATGGACATCTGTGTGACAGAGTGTGAAGTGCTATACCTTCTTCCCCTCCACTGAGGTGGTAAATAAATAAAGTGCTTCCTGTCTCACCAGGTGTCGTGACAACCGCTCCCATAGGAAATCCATTAGCGATGCCCTTTGCCATGGTGACCATGTCTGGTATGACATCATGACCTTGGAACCCCCAGAAGTGACTTCCTGTGCGGCCAAACCCTGTCTGGACCTGATGCAGCGAAGACCAGGCACAAACAGGCAACATGATTGACATACAGATCAATATGGACGTAACCCTTTTGACATGTAACATGATTGACCTGCTTATTAATGATTTCTGACGCATCTATATAGTTGTTGTTTGTTATATGGAATTAATGATATATAAACAAATAGGAATATTGAAAATATACATACAAGGATGGGAATATATAAAAAAGTATCCAACCTCATCTGCAATGCAGACCCCACCTCTCTCCCTCACAAGTTTGTAGGTGTCCTTGAGGAAGTTCTTGGGGTATTGGACAGCTCCTCCAACTCCCTGTAGAAATACATGAAGCAATATAAGATAACAATTATATGAAACCACAACTATCCTGTGACAATTGTTTATTTTCAGCAGTAAACACTCAAAGACATGACAAATCTGTAATGCAACATCTCCACAACGAGTCACGTTTATATTGGACCTAGAAGATAAATAATTAAATGTAAATTGAATTGCCTGTACTTGTCAGATTATATGGAGCTAGAAATAACCATTTATTTAACCTTTATTTAACTAGGAAAGTCTGTTAACTGTTTACAATGACTGCCTACCCAGGCCAAACCCTAACCCGGATGATGCTGGGCCAATTGTGCGCCGCCCTATGGGCCGCCCTATGGGACTCCCAATCATGGCCGGTTGTGAAACAGCCTGGAATTGAACCAGGGTCTGTAGTGACGCCTCTAGCACTGAGATGCAGTGCCTTAGACTTCTGCACCACTCGGGTGCAACAATGCTAAAGCATGACCACTAGAACCAGTAGTCTGTAGCCTATGTAGTTATAAATATATTTAAGCCCCCCCCCTATGAAGATAATTAGCCTTTGTTAGCTGAGCTGGAAAGATAGCCAATTAAGAGTTGGCTTCTTCAGCTTGTGATTTGTTCCCCATAGCAATCTGCTACATTGTTCTTACTGTATGTGTTTTTAGTCACAGCTTCTAGTTTAGAGCCATATCATTTGCCTTATCCCTACTTTTTGTAGCTATGGAGATGTTGGAATGATAACTGAACAATAAAAAGCTGTACCATGATAGGTTCAGCGAAGAACGCAGCGATACGACTGGGAACGCTGGTGGCAAAGACCTCGTTCAGCTGCCCAATGTATTTGTCATTCGCGGTACACGATCCTGTAATGGAAGAACGAAAGTAAATTAGGAGGAAAATTCCAACACAAAATTCTCTTTTTGGTATTTGTTTCATTAATCCATTGTCGACATAGTCCCAAATTGTTTTTGCATGTCAGCAATCAAGGGTAACAATGTGTTTCAACACCAACTACCAAAACAGCATCAATGCTGTTACACATTATCACCCTTACTTAAAACTTCCTCTTTCAAGGTAGTGTAAACACGGGATCATGCAACTTGTTTGACAGATTCCCAGGTGTATCAGTGTGACTAGCTGACAGACAGGGAGTCATAAAGTGAACAGGTTGAAGAGTTTTCTAGGAAACGGTAAATGTTTGATAAAAAAAAAAATAGGACTTTTGAACTGGACTGTAAAAAAGTATTCTTGGCTTTAGATCCTTATTCAACTGAGCAGAATAACATAGTACTGGACTTTTACAACCAGATACAGGTTTTGATTGAATATGACTAAAATTCCCTCTCTGTCTATAGTCTGCGACATACTTTAGCACAGACAAAACAGGATTTAGCACAAAACAGCATTTACAGTTGATGTTGGAAAATACATCAAGACTTTCTATAGATAAAATATCACCGTAGCATTATGTATTATAATGTACAAAATAGGCAGTGTAGTAATAGGCCTGGTCACATGACATAATAAAGCCCTGGCTACAGATGTAGAATGTTAGCCTAATTTGATTACTGTTTTGTTGCTGATACATTTTCCTGCACAGCACAAACTGCTAACTTGTGTACTTAAGGTTTAAAAAGGCTTCTAAAAAGTTTAGAATTTCGACTTTAAAAAAAAGTAATGTCACACTTGATTTGCCAATTGATCAACCTCAACAATTCAAAAAAAATCCAAATAGTAATTCATATTTCCTGTTGCTGCAGGATTATTATTCTGCTGTAGCAAACTGGCTCAAATTATCCTCCTAGATCAGTATGACTTATGTAAACACTCCTAATGATATAAACCCCATCTCACCCTGTGCTCAGTGTGTTCAAGGATATATCCGTCTCTAAGCTGCAGTGGGTTGAAGGTTGAACCAACCAGAAGGCAGGATACAGTCTAAGCCTAATGCTGAGTTTCAGTGTTTGGGTGGGGGGGTGGGGTTGTGTCTGTGTTTGGGTGGGGGGGTGGGCGGGTTGTGTCTGTGTTTGGGTGGGGGGGTGGGTGGGGTTGTGTCTGTGTTTGGGTGGGTGGGGGGGTTGTGTCTGTGTTTGGGTGAGTGGGGTTGTGTCTGTGTTTGGGTGGGTGGGGTTGTGTCTGTGTTTGGGTGGGGTTGTGTCTGTTTGGGTGGGGTTGTGTCTGTGTTTGGGTGGGTGGGTGGGTGGGTGGGAGGGTTGTGTCTGTGTTTGGGTGGGGTTGTGTCTGTTTGGGTGGGGTTGTGTCTGTTTGGGTGTGGTTGTGTCTGTGTTTGGGTGGGGGGGTTGTGTCTGTGTTTGGGTGGGGTTGTGTCTGTATCTGTGTTTGGGTGGGGGGGTTGTGTCTTTGTTTGGGTGGGGGGGTTGTGTCTTTGTTTGGGTGGTGGGGTTGTGTCTGTTTGGGTGGTGGGGTTGTGTCTGTGTTTGGGTGGGGGGTTGTGTCTGTTTTTGGGTGGGGGGGTTGTGTCTGTGTTTGGGTGGGGGGGTTGTGTCTGTGTTTGGGTGTGGGGGTTGTGTCTGTGTTTGGGTGGGGGGGTTGTGTCTGTGTTTGTGCACGTGTGTGTGTAATTTGGAGACTCATAAGACCTCCCTGGTGGTTCATAGATGACTACACCCGGTGTGTGTGTGTGTATATGTGTTTTACTATACCTTGAGGACAGCTACAGTCCCTAATGGTCTGGATTGGGGAGTCTCTACAGTTGCTTCCTCCCCATGGGCCAGCAAATACATCAGGACACATGGTCTGGGAGGAGAAGAGACAAATTGAGGTTAAACCTGTCTCATACTCACTGCGGCATAGCTTCAAATAGCTTCATAGGTTTCAAAACCTAGATTGCTGTAATAGATCGGCCATTGTAGTTTAGAATGTAAGAATGTAAGATTTAAAGTGTCATGGGTGGAAAATGACTATTCTGTCATTCATCAAACTCCGGTTCTGGGACCCTAAAACTTCATTAATACATAGTAACAGACAGGGCTGGTCCTGGCCATTCTGCTGCCCTAGGTGAGACCACACAATTGCAACCCCTACTAGAATAGTCCCAGTAAGCAAAATAATGTTGAAAAGACGTCTAATATATGTATCTTTGCAGACATTGAAGCAGTAGCGTGGGTAAAATCACAGGGGAAGCACCCCCCCCCCCCAAAAAAAGCCATAATACAACCTATGTGTTGTGATAATTGTGTTGTTTGCTCTATAACCTGTTAGTTCATATGCCTTGCGACCGTGATATATAGGCCTGAGGTCGAGAAAATAAGAAGACACAGTGGCAGAATAAATTCAACCACACCTTTGTTTCATCACAAAACCGGAGAGCAACATCTGTGCTGTGAAGTCCACAAAGCATATTGCATGTAACAAACTGTTACATGACTCACAGCAGCGGTTCCCAAACTGTTTTGGTTACTGTACCACCAACTGAATTTTGCTCTGTCCTTAGTACCCCTGAAGTACTAATGTGCATTCAGGAATAGAAAAGTCTACACCCCATCATACTTCCTGGGGTGTAGCCTACCATTGTTGGCCCTCAACAGAATATCATGAATGCCCATCCATGTGGTAGGCACACCATTTGTACAACAGGCTGTTGCATTGGCTTGATTAGTCCTGATTCCTGTGACTAATCAATTTGGCTATTTAAGCTCTGAATATTAGCTACCCGACTTTATCAGGAACTTTCCTGCACCTATTTTGCAATGTGTTTGCACAGCGGGAAATGCAGAATAAGTATTTTATTTTTTCGCTATGATCAGCTCGTAAAAATATTGACAGATACAAACTTGAAACCACTGATCATGACAATTTAGCCCATGGGATGAAACTCTTGGACGGCAATTTTGAGTAGCCTGATTTCTCATTCCATATTGTCCATTTAACTTTGACCAGACTTGTTTTTAGGGTATATTGTTGGTTTAACATGTCAGATCATTTGTTTTGTTGATTGGGCGGCATTTAGGTTAGGCTTTTTCATTGGAGAAACCTGCATGATGTAAACAGTGTCCGTCTCATTACATCGTCATCCATGTTATCTACAGTCTGTAGGCTACAGAAAAGGCCACATACTCTTTCTAACATATCCTGTATCTGCTACATGATTTATGCCAGATAGTTTTTTTTTTTGGACAGAACGTTGGTGGAGCGCTGCAGAGATGCATCTCTCCAACAGCACCCTAGAGAGGCATGCTGGGAATGGACAAGATTATTATTTTGCATCCTTGCCTTTGACAAAGTGGGCACTGCTTATCACAGGGCGGCGTCAGCGCTCACCTAAAAAGCCCACATGCCACCGGTTGAGAGAAACGGTCATTGTTTTGGAGCATAATTACATGAGGTTTTATGTGTTGATGGAGGTGCGTCTTGGTCAGTTTAGCTCAGAAAAAGCTGCCCTCATAGGCGGCTGCCTAATAAGCGGGCCGGCCCTGGTGACAGACAGTAGTGATCGCCATCTCATACTTACATTGTGGCAGCCTAACCCAGAGGCAACAGGATACTTATAGGCTGCATTGGAGGTGAGACCCATAGTATGTGGACTGCCACCATGGTAGGACCCCCTGCAACAGACAGGCGACCAGAGTTAATTCACAGTTTAGTTTATGATCAGACTGTTCTCCCTGTTTTGAGTGAGGAAGCAGGTGAAACTTCTCCTGTGAGGTAACACGAGAGTAAAAGGTACTACCAACACACACTGTTATCCATACGTCTGTTCACACACTGCATAGAACAGAGACAAAACAACCACTTATTATCACAGTTGAACATTCATTCAGTAAACCAATAAAAACCAAACCGTAGCCAGGGTTACCTCAGTGTGATGACGTCAAAGTTTCCTGTGTGTAGCCTAGCCATGAGCATAGCCAGGTCGTTGGCCTCAGAGCCACTGTTTGTCAGGTAGATAACCTAGCAGGAAACACAGGTACAAGACAGGATATTCATGTTTGCAATTATGGCGCTTTGTCTCAATAGAAATCCATACAATAGATGCCCATGGGTTTGGTCATCCGGGAACATGTGGAACTGCGGAACCGTACCAATATTGCAGATAAAGTTGTGCGTTGTGCGGTGGTGAAACGTCACAGTAAATCATACGTAGAAATAAACAAAACAAACAAAGCGGACATATGGTACTGTGCCTTCAGCGGGTCTGGCAGGGTGGCAGCTAGCTTCTCGGTGTACTCATGCAGAGGGGAATACACGTAGATGTTAGTCGTGTGCCACAGCTTTCTCAGCTGCTTCTCTGCCGCCGACGTTACCTTTCTACAGAGACACAACATCAGAAACAACGTAGAAATGTTCAGAGGATCCTTGGATCTTCAATTAAATACAGTAGCCTGGTCCCAGATGTTTTTGTGCTCTTTCCAACTACATCGTCAAGCCATATAGTGTAGACGGGTACTCAGGCTAGGTGGATAGTGATGGGTATATGAAAGATTTTTTTTACGGGTGGCAGTGCCCCACGCTGACAGTGGCAACGCCAGCGAACAGGTCCAGGTAGCGCCTCCCGTCCACGTCCCACAGCCACTGCATGTGTCCCTGGTGGATGTACACTGGCTTCTTGTAGTAGGTCACTTTCATGGTCATTGGGTTGCAGTTCTGCCTCCGAATCTCCATCATACGCTCTTTGGACATGTCCTAGAATAAAGATCCCATGTTCAATATGAATGTCCTGGGTAGATTTTATTATAAAAAGGCAAGAAATTATACACACTATACTAAGATGACAAGACTGTTACTGAAACTTCGCAACAAGGTTGGGGGTCAATTCAGGAAGTAAAGTGAAATTCAAAATTTCTGCATTATAATTATAATTTTCTGTTTAGGAATTTTGAATTTTAGTTTACTTCCTGAATTGACTGTATTAAAATGGAATTGACTCAAACCCGGCACTGTTCTAAATTTGACAACTTTGTTCACGTAAACCCTGCCTTCTTACTGTAACTTGTATTCCTCTGGATTAAAGCTACATTCTTACTGTAACTTGTATTCCTCTGGATTAAAGCTACATTCTTACTGTAACTTGTATTCCTCTGGATTAAAGCTACATTCTTACTGTACCTTGTATTCCTCTGGATTAAAGCTACATTCTTACTGTACCTTGTATTCCTCTGGATTAAAGCTACATTCTTACTGTACCTTGTATTCCTCTGGATTAAAGCTACATTCTTACTGTACCTTGTATTCCTCTGGATTAAAGCTACATTCTTACTGTACCTTGTATTCCTCTGGATTAAAGCTACATTCTTACTGTAACTTGTATTCCTCTGGATTAAAGCTACATTCTTACTGTACCTTGTATTCCTCTGGATTAAACCTACATTCTTACTGTACCTTGTATTCCTCTGGATTAAAGCTACATTCTTACTGTATCTTGTATTCCTCTGGATTAAAGCTACATTCTTACTGTACCTTGTATTCCTCTGGATTACAGCTACATTCTTACTGTACCTTGTATTCCTCTGGATTAAAGCTACATTCTTACTGTACCTTGTATTCTTCTGGATTAAAGCTACATGAGGGCATCTCAGGGAGGTCAGGGGGTGGGTGTTTCACTGCAGACTTTTTAAATAATGCACCTGGAAGAGGAAAGGATTGGAAAGAAAATGAAGGGCCCCATTCCATCCGTAGCGCTGAAGAGCTGCGCTGCAGCGCAATAGAAATTTAAAGGCAATGTTCCCACGTTAGTGGAAAGTGCCTTCATGTTAAATATGTCGGCTCCATCGGAAATTACCTTTACATTTCAATCACGCTATAGCACTGAATTTCAGCGATACGGATTGAATCCAGCTCTATGTCTGCATCCAAAATTCCACCCTATACACTAGTTTCAACCAGAGCCCTGTGAACTCTGGTCAAAAGTGTTCCTCCACAAAGGGTATAGGGTGTCATTTCAGACGTAGCTTTGGTCAAAAATAGATGTGTTGACAGTTGCAATGCAGTGAGACGTGCGAGAGAGATTTCATGAGCATGTTACTATTATTAACACCAAAGACCTGTGGTGAGACCGAGTTCCCTCCAGACCTGTTACTGTAAACCAGCCAGGTAGTTCCCTCCAGACCTGTTACTGTAAACCAGCCAGGTAGTTCCCTCCAGACCTGTTACTGTAAACCAGCCAGGTAGTTACATCCAGACCTGTTACTGTAAACCAGCCAGGTAGTTACCTCCAGACCTGTTACTGTAAACCAGCCAGGTAGTTACATCCAGACCTGTTACTGTAAACCAGCCAGGTAGTTCCCTCCAGACCTGTTACTGTAAACCAGCCAGGTAGTTCCCTCCAGACCTGTTACTGTAAACCAGCCAGGTAGTTACCTCCAGACCTGTTACTGTAAACCAGCCAGGTAGTTACCTCCAGACCTGTTACTGTAAACCAGCCAGGTAGTTACCTCCAGACCTGTTACTGTAAACCAGCCAGGTAGTTCCCTCCAGACCTGTTACTGTAAACCAGCCAGGTAGTTCCCTCCAGACCTGTTACTGTAAACCAGCCAGGTAGTTCCCTCCAGACCTGTTACTGTAAACCAGCCAGGTAGTTACCTCCAGACCTGTTACTGTAAACCAGCCAGGTAGTTCCCTCCAGACCTGTTACTGTAAACCAGCCAGGTAGTTCCCTCCAGACCTGTTACTGTAAACCAGCCAGGTAGTTCCCTCCAGACCTGTTACTGTAAACCAGCCAGGTAGTTACATCCAGACCTGTTACTGTAAACCAGCCAGGTAGTTCCCTCCAGACCTGTTACTGTAAACCAGCCAGGTAGTTACATCCAGACCTGTTACTGTAAACCAGCCAGGTAGTTACATCCAGACCTGTTATTGTAAACCAGCCAGGTAGTTCCCTCCAGACCTGTTATTGTAAACCATCCAGGTAGATACCTCCAGACCTGTTACTGTAAACCAGCCAGGTAGTTACCTCCAGACCTGTTACTGTACTGTAAACCAGCCAGGTAGCCACAGGAAAAGTACTTATATTGTGTCCGAAATGGCACCCTATTCCCTATATAGCGTATTACATTTAAACAGGGCTCATAGGGCTCAGGTCAAAAGCAGTGCACTATATAGTGAACAGGTTGCAATTTCAGGCTTAGACTTAGTATTTAGAGGCTGTAAGCCGAGGTATAACTGGTTCCTGACCCTTTGGCCCTTGGTCAAGGTACTGTACTGTGACAGGTACAGTTAAAATGTACTTATGCCTTCTTACATGTACTTAGGCTTTCCTACACTTTAATTAAGTTAGCTGAGACAGGCTTTCTGAACACCCTGGCCCTAGGTCAAAAAGGCAAGGTGTGCCAGTGTGTCCAAGTTGAGCAGTCTACTTGCCAGCAGCATACCACCCTGCATACTGCTGCTGGCTTGCTTCTGAAGCTAAGCAGGGTTGGTCCTGTTCAGTTCCTGGATGGGAGACCAGATGCTGCTGGAAGTGGTGTTGGAGGGCCAGTAGGAGGCACTCTTTCCTCTGGTCTAAAGAATATCCCAATGCCCCAGGGCAGTGATTGACACTGCCCTGTGTAGGGTGCTGTCTTTCGGATGGGACGTTAAACGGGTGTCCTGACTCTCTGAGGTCATTAAAGATCCCATGGCACTTATCGTAAGAGAGGTGGTGTTAACCCCGGTGTCCTGGCTAAATTCCCAATCTGGCCCTCAAACCATCATGGTCACCTAATAATCCCCAGTTTACAATTGGCTCATTAATCCCCCTCTTCTCCCCTGTAACTATTCCCCAGGTCGTTGCTGCAAATGAGAATGTGTTCTCAGTCAACTTACCTGGTAAAATAAACACTTGTATATGTGCGTAATGTATAGGTCAACTCAGGATACAAAGATTTACAACTATGGATGAGAGAGCAGACAGTTTTTTTTGTTTGTATTTATTAAGGATCCCCATTAGTTCCTGCCAAGGCAGCGGCTACTCTTCCTGGGGTTTATTAGGGATCTCCATTAGTTCCTGCAAAGGCAGCGGCTACTCTTCCTGGGGTTTATTAGGGATCTCCATTAGTTCCTGCCAAGGCAGCGGCTACTCTTCCTGGGGTTTATTATGGATCCCCATTAGTTCCTGCCAAGGCAGCGGCTACTCTTCCTGGGGTTTATTAAGGATCCCCATTAGTTCCTGCCAAGGCAGCAGCTACTCTTCCTGGGGTTTATTATGGATCCCCATTAGTTCATGCCAAGGCAGCAGCTACTCTTCCTGGGGTTTATTAAGGATCCCCATTAGTTCCTGCCAAGGCAGCGGCTACTCTTCCTGGGGTTTATTAAGGATCCCCATTAGTTCCTGCCAAGGCAGCGGCTACTCTTCCTGGGGTTTATTAAGGATCCCCATTAGTTCCTGCCAAGGCAGCGGCTACTCTTCCTGGAGTTTATTAAGGATCCCCATTAGTTCCTGCCAAGGCAGCGGCTACTCTTCCTGGGGTTTATTAAGGATCCCCATTAGTTCCTGCCAAGGCAGCGGCTACTCTTCCTGGGGTTTATTAAGGATCCCCATTAGTTCCTGCCAAGGCAGCGGCTAATCTTCCTGAGGTTTATTAAGGATCCCCATTAGTTCCTGCCAAGGCAGCAGCTACTCTTCCTGGGGTTTATTATAGCTCCCAATTAGTTCCTGCCAAGGCTGCAGCTACTCTTCCTGGGATTTGTTATGGATCCCCATTAGTTCCTGCCAAGGCAGCAGCTACTCTTCCTGGGGTTTATTATAGATCCCCCCTGCCAAGGCAGCAGCTACTCTTCCTGGGGTTTATTATGGATCCCCATTAGTTCCTGCCAAGGCTGCAGCTACTCTTCCTGGGGTTTATTATGGATTCCCATTAGTTCCTGCCAAGGCAGCAGCTACTCTTCCTGGGGTTTATTATGGATCTCCATTAGTTCTTACCAAGGCAGCAGCTACTCTTCCTGGGGTTTATTATGGATCCCCATTAGTTCCTGCCAAGGCAGCAGCAACTCTTCCTGGGGTTTATTATGGATCCCCATTATTTCCTGACAAGGCTGCAGCTACTCTTCCTGGGGTTTATTATAGCTCCCCATTAGTTCCTGCCAAGGCAGCAGCTACTCTTCCTGGGGTTTATTATGGATCCCCCCTGCCTAGGCAGCAGCTACTCTTCCTGGGGTTTATTATGGATCCCCATTAGTTCCTGCCAAGGCAGCAGCTACTCTTCCTGTGGTTTATTATGGATCCCCATTAGTTCTTACCAAGGCAGCAGCTACTCTTCCTGGGGTTTATTATGGATCCCCATTCGTTCCTGCCAAGGCAGCAGCTACTCTTCCTGGGGTTTATTATAGCTCCCCATTAGTTCTTACCAAGGCAGCAGCTACTCTTCCTGGGGTTTATTATGGATCCCTATTAGTTCCTGCCAAGACAGCAGCTACTCTTCCTGGGGTTTATTATGGATCCCCATTAGTTCTTACCAAGGCAGCAGCTACTCTTCCTGGGGTTTATTATGGATCCCTATTAGTTCCTGCCAAGGCAGCAGCTACTCTTCCTGGGGTTTATTATGGATCCCCCCCTGCCAAGGCAGCAGCTACTCTTCCTGGGGTTTATTATGGATCCCTATTAGTTCCTGCCAAGGCAGCAGCTACTCTTCCTGGGGTTTATTATGGATCCCCCCCTGCCAAGGCTGCAGCTACTCTTCTTGGGGTCCAAACAAGTTAAGGCAAAAACAAGAATAAAAATGGTACATATAACATTATTTCACCACTACATATCTAAAATACAACATGTATAGCACCATACATACGTGTGTGTAGAGTGCCTCTGCTGGCGTGTGTGCGTATGCATGCGTGTGCTCTCTTGTGTGCGTCTCTTCACAGTCCGCATCGTTCCATAAGGTGTAGTTTAATCTGTGTTTTAAATCTGACTTTACTGATTGCATGATGTGGAATAGAGTTACTGTACATGTAGTCAATGGCTGTATGATTTCCAGAGTCCGTTCTGGACTTGGGTACTATGAAGAGACCCCTGGTGGCATCAACCAATCGAATGTATTTATAAAGCCCTTCTTACATCAGCTGATGTCACAAAGTGCTGTACAGAAACCCAGCCTAAAACCCCAAACAGCAAGCAATGCATGTGTAGAAGCACGGTGGCTAGGAAAAACTCCCTAGAAAGGCCAGAACCTAGGAAGAAACCTAGAGAGGACCCAGGCTATGAGGGGTGGCCAGTACTCTTTTGGCTGTGCATAGTGGAGATTATAATAGAACATGGCCAAGATGTTCAAATGTTTATAGATGACCAGCAGGGTCAAATAACAATAATGACAGTGGTTGTCGAGGGTGCAACAGGTCAGCACCTCAGGAGTAAATGTCAGTTGGCTTTTCATAGCCGATCATTCAGAGTATCTCTACCGCTCCTGCTGTCTCTAGAGAGTTGAAAACAGCAGGTCTGGGACAGGTAGCACGTCCTGTGAACAGGTCAGTGTTCTTGTGGAGTATGCATGGGTGTCTGAGTTGTGTACTAGTCGTTTGAACAGACAGCTCAGGGCTTTACACGGTACAATCAATTCTACCAGCTATTTTAGATGGGGAGGAGGACAACGTGAAGACAGTGTGCCAACGTTATTTGAATTCCTCAAAAAGGAGAAGTATAACCTCCCAGGGTTTATCAATGAATAATAAAATGTACTTAAGGTCACCAAGGAAACGGATAACCTTATCATATCTCATGAAGCCAGGTTGCTTGTTAGGGCATCTCAGAAAACTGATACTGTATCTGGTAGAACAGATGTTACTTTGGGAAGGTAGGTGAGATGAAAGGACAAACTTTTCAAATCCTCATGCACAAAATGATACACATCGGTTATAATAATAAAAAAATAATATGATCATATCAAATAAGCAATAAACAAATGGTACACCTAATTAATGTGCTCAAACATTTACAATGACTCGGCTTGTATCCAAAAAGCATGCTCATTGCTCAGTCCTCTATAATAGACTTAACAAATGTATAGGTTGTTGATTATCAATAAGGCTTTTAGGTGAATAAATAGATCAGTGAACTGAACTTCAACCACAAAATGATCTCTACAAACAATTTGCACATACTGAAAATAAAGAATAAAGCCCCATGTCTTTTTTTCCTGTATGCACTGTTTGTGCGTGAAAAACAATCCAAGTAATATAATATTACACTGTCAAAGCTCAAGTTTTACCTAGGCCTAATATAAAGATTACAGAAGGTTATTAATGGAATCGTTGCGCTCATCAAGCTCTACTCTACTGCAAATTGAATCGTTGCGCTCATCAAGCACTACTCTACTGCAAATTGAATCGTTGCGCTCATCAAGCACTACTCTACTGCAAATTGAATCGTTGCGCTCATCAAGCACTACTCTACTGCAAATTGAATCGTTGCGCTCATCAAGCACTACTCTACTGCAAATTGAATCGTTGCGCTCATCAAGCACTACTCTACTGCAAATTGAATCGTTGCGCTCAACAAGCTATACTCTGCTGCAAGTTGAATCGTTGCGCTAATCAAGCGCTATTCTACTTTACTGCAATATGAAGTGCAAAGTTCTAATGACCACAACTATATTTTGCCGACTAAAATGTCCACAAAAGCAATCAAACTAGACCGCAAAACCAAAAAAACGCAGACAGACATTTCGATACATATCATCCAAACAAGAATTTTAGTCTTTTGTGGTCGGTCTCTGTTTACAAGTCGACATCACCAAGGTAACTTACCACTAGGCCGATGGAATTTGGCCAAGCCAGTAAAGGCATTGTAGGAGTATTTTACTCGATCCAAACATGGGCCATTGAATCGGGAGAAAAACTTATGCATGATGTCTACAGCAGGTAAGATGCCGTCCTGTTGGTCGTTCTCGGGAACTGTTACAGTAATGAAATCGACAAATGCAGAAATGACAGGTTTTTTCCTGAAAAGCTGCTGAAAAGGGTGGAGAGCATATTCAGCCAATGAGGGTTCGAGCCCCGACTCTTAAGTAGTAATCATGTCTTGGTGGTGCAATCTGTGACACGCGGGTACTATTATGGGATCAATATCACGCCAAATGTATTGCGAACACACAGCATGCATGTTGTATTCGTGTTTTATGATCTGTACAAATAAGTACCAATCTACAAATGCAAATCACTTTCCACAAATGTAAATCACTTTCCAGAATGCAAATCACTTTCTACAAATGTAAATCACCAATCTACAAATGCAAATCACTTTCCACAAACAAACACCTTTTGATTTGTAAGTCAATATATTGCATTAGAGTTACAGTTCATATAAGGTAATCAGTCAATTTAAATAAATCCATTAGGCTCTAATCTATAGATTTCACATAACTGGGAAAATTAATATGCATCTGTTGGTCAAAGATACAGTACCTTAAAAAAAATGGGCCTCCTCACAGTATTTCTGGGCATTCAAATTGTCATCGATTAAAAGCAATTGTGTTCATTGTGTGTAGTTTATACCTGCCCATACCATAACCCCACAGCCACCATAGGGCACTCTGTTTACAACGTTGACATCAGCAAACCTCGCTCTAAACGACGTTGGTGGCGGTTTATGGAAGAGAAAATAACATAAAAATGATCAGGCAACTGCTCTAGTGGACATTCCTGCTGTCAGCATGCCAATTGCATGCTCCCTCAAAACTTGACATCTGTGGCATTGTGTTGTGTGACAAAACTGCACAGTTTAGAGGGGCCTTTTATTGTCTCTAGCACAAGGTGCACCTGTGTAGTGATCATGCTGTTTAATTAGCTTCTTGATAAGCCACACTTGTCAGGTGGATGGATTATCTTGGCAAAGGAGAAATTCTTACTAACAGGGATGTAAACAAATTTGTGCACAAGATTTGAGAGAAATACGCTTTTTGTGTGTATGGAACATTTCTGGAATCTTTTATTTCAGTGCATTAAACATGGGACCAATACTTTACATGCTGCATTTATATTTTGGTTCACTGTAGTTGACATCAGTAAGTTTTCTCTGTCTTCTTTCCCAGAACAAAGATGTTTAGAGACCGGGGGAGAAAATACAACAACTAAAAAAAAAACTGGAAAGATTTTCTGTGCAAGATTTCCAAATAACATCAATTTGACCGGTTGTAAGGAAATAGAATGCTGTGAAAACGACCAAGTTCGTCTTGGATGCATATTTTATGATGCTGATAAAGATAGCACCTCTAGAGGTGCTATCTGAGTGTTCACGGTCTCTCAACATGCTGAAAGAAATCCAATTTCTCCACGCCTGTTCTCGATTCAACATTTTTCCTACATTTGGTTTGGTGTATAATTTTTCTGCAAGAAATGTTTAATTCTGCAGGAGTTAATATTAAGGCTATGTGAGAGGTTATAGACCTACAGTCAGTGTCCAGATTTCAATTTATATTTAACCCATCTGAACAGTAGCCTACAGTTCCCTGGATCTTCCCTATTTGAAGTCCCCTTTTTGTGATTGTCCAATTTGTAATGAATTTGTAATGAATGCTATTCTTTGACTACAGCTCAGCATTCAACACCATAGTACCCTCAAAGCTCATCACTAAGCTCAGGAACCTGGGGCTAAACACCTCCCTCTGCAACTGGATCCTGGACTTACTGACGGGCCGCCCCCAGGTGGTGAGGGTAGGTAGCAACACATCTGCCACGCTGACCCTCAACACTGGAGCTCCCCAGGGGTGCGTGCTCAGTCCCCTCCTGTACTCCCTGTTCAGCCACGACTGCATGGCCAGGCACGACTCCAACACCATCATTAAGTTTGCAGACGACACAACAGTGGTAGGCCTGATCACCGACAATGACGAGACAGCCTATAGGGAGGAGGTCAGAGACCTGGCCGGGTGGTGCCAGAATAACAACCTATCCCTGAACGGAACCAAGACTAAAGAGATGATTGTGGACTACAGGAAAAGGAGCACCGAGCAAATCCCCATGCTCATCGACAGGGCTGTAGTGGAGCAGGTTGAGAGCTTCAAATTCCTTGGTGTCCACATCAACAACAAACTAGAATGTTCCAAACACACCAAGACAGTCGTAAAGAGGGCACGACAAAGCCTATTCCCCCTCAGGAAAATAAAAAGATTTGGCATGGGTCCTCAGATCCTCAAAAGATTCTACAGCTGCAGCATCACTGCCTCCGACCGCAAGGCACTTCAGAGGGTAGTGCGTACGGCCCAGTACATCATTGGGGCAAAGCTGCCTGCCATCCAGGACCTCTAATCCAGGCGGTGTCAGAAGGCCCTGAAAATTGTCAAAGACCCCAGCCACCCCAGTCATAGACTGTTCTCTCTACTACCGCATGGCAAGCGGTACCAGAGTGCCAAGTCTAGGACAAAAGGGCTTCTCAACAGTTTTTACCCCCAAGCCATTAGACTCCTGAACAGGTAACCAAATGGATTGTGTGCCCTCCCAACCCCTCTTTTTTGCTGCTGCTACTCTCTGTTTATCTTATATGCATAGTCACTTTAACTTTACATTCATGTACATACTACCTCATTTGGGCCGACCAACCAGTGCTCTTGCACATTGGCTAACCAACCAGGCTATCTGCATTGTGTCCCTCCACCCGCCAACCCCTCTTTTTACACTACTGCTACTCTCTGTTCATCATAAGTTGAAAATGAGTGAAGACACTTGCCAGTTGGTCCGCGCATGCTATTTAGTACACGTCCTGGTAATCCGTCTGGCCCAGCGGCTTTGTGAATGTTAACCTGTTTAAAGGCATTGCTCACATCGGCTACCGAGAGCATTATCACATAGTCATCCAGAAAAGCTGGTGCTCTCGTGCATGCTTCAGTGTTGCTTGCCTCGAAACGAGCATAAAAGTCATTTAGCTCATCTGGAAGGCTCTTGTCATTGGGAAGCTCGCGTCTGGGTTTCCATTTGTAGTCCGTACTAGTTTTCAAGCCCTGCCACATCTGACGAGCTTAGAGTCGGTGTAGTAGGATTCAATCTTAATCCTGTATTGACACTTTTCTTGTTTGATGTTTCATCTGAGGGCATAATGAGATTTCTTTTAAGCGTTACTGTCCCGCTCCTTGAAAGCGTCAGCTCTAGCCTCTAGCTCGATGCGGATGTTGCCTGTAATCCATGGCTGCTAGTTGGGATATGTACATACGGTCACTGTGTGGATGACGTTGTCGATGCACTTATTGATGACTAAGGTGGTGTATTCCTCAATGCCATTGGAAGAATCCTGGAACATATTCCAGTCTGTGCTAGCAAAACAGTCCTGTAGCGTAGCATCCGCGTCATCTGACCACTCACTGTACCAGTCACTGGTACTTCCTGCTTTAGTTTGTGCTTGTAAGCAGGAATCAGGAGGATAGAATTATGGTCCGATTTGCCAAATGGAGCGCGGGGGAGAGCTTTGTATGCATCTCTGTGTGTGGAGTAAAGATGGTCTAGAGTTTTTTTCCCTCTGGTTGCACACGTGACATGCTGGTAAAAATGAGGTAAAACTGATTTAAGTTTGCCTGCATTAATGTCCCCGGCCACTAGGAGCGCCACTTCTGGATGAGCATTTTGTTGTTTGTTTATGGCCTTATACAGCTCATTGAGTGCAGTCTTAGTGCCAGTACCGGTCTGTGGTGGTAAATAGATGGCTATGAATTATATAGATGAGAACTCTCTTGGTAGATAGTGTGGTCTACAGCTTATCATAAGGTACTCTACCTCAAAAGAGCCATACCTCAAGACGTCTTTAATATTAGACATCGTGCACCAGCTGTTATTGACAAAAAGACACACCCCCACCCCCCCCCCCTTCTCTATTCTGCCTGTGCATGGAAAATCCCGCCAGCTCTATATTATCCGTGTCGTCGTTCATCCACGACTCGGTGAAACATAAGATTGTACAGTTTTTAATGTCCCGTTGGTAGGATAATCTTAATTGTAGGTCATCAATTTTATTTTCCAATGATTGCACGTTAGCCAGTAGAACGGATGGCAGTGGGAGTTTACTCGCTCGCCTACAGATTTTCAGAAGGCAGCCCGACCTGCGCCCCTTTTCTTTCGTCTTCTCTTCACCCAAATAACGGGGATTTGGGCCTGTTCCCGGGAAAGCAGTATACCCTTCTCGCCAGATTCGTTAAAGGAAAAAGCTTCTTCCAGTTCGAGGTGAGTAATCGCTGTTCTGATGTCCAGAAGTCATTATGTACAAAATAAGTAAAAAAAAAAGAAGTTACAAACAATGCAAAAAAACGTACAAAATAGCACAGTTGGTTAGGAGCATGTAAAACGTCAGCTATCCTCTTCGGCGCCATCTTTCCATATTAGTGTGTAGCCCAAATGGTTCAGACGCTACAGACAGTAGTTGGAAGATCGGAAGTCCCGCGGCACACGTGGTGGTCGTAGAGCAATACGGAAAAGACCATTATGTTCATGAGAGTCTCATCTTTCCATAGAGGGGTTTGTAGGACAAACCGTTTGGACGCTACAGGCGTTTTTTCGTGAGAAGACGATTTTCAGGATGTCTCATGGTCTGACAAACACCACTTTTACTTTACTTTTACTTTACTTTTACTTTACTTTTACTTATTTTGCTCTCTCCTGTCACTGCAGATGAGGAAGGATGCAATGGATTGAGACACAGCCCATGCAAAATAACTGTTGTCTGTTATCTTAAATCTATCTTAAATTGACGGATTATGATGGGGACTTTATTATTTTGATAATTAGATTTCCTCGGGACGCGGACATCAACTCTAGGGGTTAATATAACCTCCCTGTCTATAAAGCCACCAGGCATTGAAGGAAGGCAGCCAGCTAGCTAACTAACGTTACTTGTTATTATTATTATTTATAACTAACCTGGCAAAAGCTAGCTAGCTGGAGCAATGGTCAGGTAATGTCAGAGTCACACAGCTTTTATTTTGAAAACAGTTAGCATACGTATCCTCTTGCAAGCCCCACCTCTCTGTTCATCAATTTTATCTTGTGGACAACATAAGAAAAATGGATTAAGGTCTGAATGCGATTTCACATTGTAGCTTGTTTGTAGTAGTGTTTTGGTACCGGAGTTGTATTTTAATACTGTCCACACTGAAAAGCACCTAGCAATGTATTAGAGATGTGAGACAGGATATGTGTTTAACTTCATGCTCCTCTATAGAACATGTCAGATGGTACATTGAAGACTGATGTGTGTCTGTCTTTTTTATAAAGTCATTGCAGTTATGGTTCTATTGTCTAATAATGACCTCCGAGGCTAATTTAGAAGTCAATTCATGGGAATAATCTAGAAGAAGTAATACATAATACTTGGTTTTGTCTATATTACATCTTTAATGAGCAGCATTTTAATTCACAGAACAAATCATCAATATACTTGATTGAACAAATAATCAATCTAGTAATGAATCTGTATGTACCTACACCAAAATAAACTCTGTATGGAAAAATATCCCTGTGTTTCTTTTTGTTGTGCTTTTCGCTTTGTACTTTTTTATTTTCTTTAATACAAAATTGTACTTACAGATAATAGAAAACGTTTTCTAAACCAAAAAACTGAATCATCCGCTGGTACAGTATCTCTCTGAGACTAGAAACGTTTATCAAAGTCCGAATAATACATTGAGATTCATTTAGAGGTTTCCCCAGTCGTGGTTCTACAAGAATCATTTCACATTACACCCGCATATTATCTGTCCACAGAAAGGTATCCTTTGCAAGTCGGTTGAGGAAATAGTCTGCAGTAGTACCTTTTGGAAATCAGTAGAGTTTCAATTTGCATTACATAGAGAGACAACAGAGCCGAAATAAGATATCATTAGCATACAATTGAATTTACACCATTATGATCAAATACATTCATTATCATGAATAATCATGTCTAATAAAAAAATAAATATATAGCTAGCTATTCAGTCTGTGGATTCTGAAGCATAAAACTGTTTTCCATCGGTTCTTGCATGAAGTACACATATATAGTTGGTTCTTTAACAGTTTGTGAGTGAGCTAAAGGGTTTTGGTTCCGCATCTGACAGAAACTCTCCTCACTATCTCAAAGTGTTTGTACGTTTTTGGGAGGTTAGCTTAGCCTTCAAGATAACCGTTTTTTATTCTCCACAGAACTATCCATCCAGGCATCCTCAATGTACAAAACTCCTGTGCAGCTGGAGACTGACAGAAGGGAGAGTCACAATAGCAAACTGTCTAACTGTGTGACGTCACAACCCAGCTCGTGACTACAGGAGGAGCAGGGAGTTTAGCACACAGACTGTCTTTCAGACCCTCATGCAGGGTAGATTAGTCTAGAAGGTGGGCATCGTGGGGACAGTGTCCACATAGCCGCTGGTGGTCAGGCACGTGCTCTCCTGGAGCTGGGTAGCTACAGGTCCGTCTTTGGTCGTCTTGCCCTGCTGCTGTGTGGGATATCTCTCAGCCTCAGCCCCCTCCTTCTCCCGGTAGTCACAGTACTGCCCAGCCTCAGCCATCTCCCTCTGCCTCTGCAGCAAGAGCACGTTGTCATTGTTCACCCCGTTGACTTTACTGTAGTCCACCACGGCCCTGCCGAACTGCACCTGGGAGGGGCCCCGGCCGTGGCTGGAGAGAGGCTTCAGGACCAGCTGGTTCTCCTGGTTCACTTTCTGGACCTCCACGTACTCCATGGACCGGGAGGGGGGCAGCCCAAGCCCCGTGGCTTCTTTCTGGCGCTCCAGATTGCGGATGTTGAAGTTGCTGTGGGCCTGGGGGTGGTGCTGGGCCTCCCAGTGGTATAAAACTCCAGTGGATGGGGATCTGCTGTGACGGTACTCGCTGTACTCTCCCAGGCTGTCTCTGTACTCTGGGTGGTGGTGGTGGGGAAAGGAGGTGGATGTGGGGAAGAGATGATCTGGGACGCTGTATGTTATCTCACTTGTGCTGTGCTGCTTGGGCATCTCAAGTGTACCATAGTGGTGGTTGTCGGAGGATCCATGGATCGACGGGGAGAAGACTAATGGCCAGGTCTTAACCCTCGCATCTGATGAATCTGGGGTGTCCACCACCTGGCTGTCTCCCCTCTCCAGCCTCTCCCAAGACCCCGCCTGGCCTTGCAGTAGCTCGGGTTCCTCGTAGCTCGACTCGTCCTTGGATTCCACACCTCCACACTTCTCCATCAGCAAGGTGTGGCTGTCACAGCTGCCCCGGCCCGAGTCGTTGTCCGACTGGCTCTTGGACTTGAGGCAGCCAACATCTCGGAGGTCTTTTCCCTCCGGCATCAGTTCCTGTTTTTCGTTGACGTACACTTCCAGGTATTCCACCAGCAGATCCTCGTAGTCAGTAGACCTCGGAGGGAAACTTTGGACTACCAAGGAGTTGAATACCTCTTCTGGCTTGCCCTTCTGTAGACAGAGCAAAGAGGTTTAGTGGAAAGGACAATTAGACGGTGGAATCACTTAACCCTGAGAGACGTTGAGTGAACTAATAAAATCACTTTACCTTGAGAAGCTGTTGATCAAATCCTTTTATTTTAGGTCCAGGAACGGGAGGTAGGAGACAGTGCTTCACACTAGAGGGAGAGAGAGAGTGACTGAGTGAGTGAGCTGTTCATGAACGGAGAGTACTGTTGCTATGCAAGCAGCTCCTTCATTGATTGATCTCGTGACCGTGACTTCAGAAGGTTCTTTGTACCTGCTTCTGTTCAAGGTGATAATCCATGTGAGAATCAAGAAGATAAAGGCAGAGAAGACGGCTATCAGGATCCACATGGATCGTTCCCGGGGGATGTCTGTCAACACAACAAGGAAATAACATTCGAATACAACTTCTTTTGAAAGATAAATGTTCCTTTTTTTTCCACTACCTGACAGACATCACATACACTCCTCCAAGAGGCTGGAAGCAGCACAGCACATTAGTGACTGGTCCTGAAGCCTCTCTCCAGCCACGGCCGGGGCCCCTCCCAGGTGCAGTTCGGCAGGGCCGTGGTGGACTACAGTAAACTATGACAAGTATAGAGGCGTGGTTGGCAGACTTACAGTCTGGAACTTTGACATAGCTGGCGGTGCTCCACTCGCTCCAGAAGCCGTGGTCTGGCTTACAACGGACCTGCACCATGTAGACACCACCAGAGTGCAGGCTGAAGATGTTGAACATTTTCTGCTGACCTGCGCGGTGCTCCTGTTAGGGAAAAGACACACAAGATAATATTACAGATTGTGAATAACCACAAGGGTATTGATGTGATGCTTTCATTGAGTACTTTAATAAACCTACACTTTTATCCAAAGCAGTGCAATGCATTCATTTCTAGTGTGTGTATGTTACCGCTGTGGGAATTAAACCCTCCACCTTTGCCACACAGGACAGGGGATTGATTTGACTTCCTGCATTAACTTTCTAAGAAACAGACCTGACCCTTTTCTGAGTAATGATATAAGGGTTACACAGTTAATGATAACTTTGATCGTCTGGCTTTAAAACGTTTCCAGGAACTTTCTCTGAACGATCCGTGATGGCTTTGTGTTTTGGTCTAACTGGTTGATTATTCATATAGCTCAGCAATAATGAACAATCTTTAACTAGGGAAGTATATTTAATCATTATTTAACAGGTCCCTTGATAAAGACATTGGCCAGTCTAGCATTGTAGCTGTAGGGCAGATGACTGGTTTGTGCATAGAAAGGCTAACTGCTACCTCAGTGTAGATCAGGGGCTTCCAACCTTTTTCTCCCCCCACTTTTACAACAAAAATGTCCAAAAATGTCCATACATAGTTTAACAACATCTATCAGGTAGGCTATTTACTGACAATAATAATACAAATAATAATAACAACAATAATAATCATGAATATGGAAAACAAATGAACTCAGTGTTGCGTCTTCCTCTGTCATTTTACTGCTTATTTCTAGCCCATAGCATCATGGGATGTATGCATCATTTTAGATCGGTATAAACAATCTGAAATTGTAAAAATAAACAAAGTTAGGAAAGCCTGGTGTAGATAATTCACCTGGCCACCTGGTCAGCGTGCACTGTGCCCGGCCCGCCACAGGAGTCACTAGTGCGCGATGAGACAAGGATATCCCTGCCGGCCAAACCCTCCCTAACCCGGACGACGCTGGGCCAATTGTGCTTCGCCCCATGGACTTCCCGGTCGCGGCCGGCTGCGACAGAGCCTGGACTCGAACTCAGAATCTCTGGTGGCACAGCTAGCACTGCCTTAGACCACTGCGCCACCCGGGAGGCCCTGGTGTAGATAATACTTGATGTAGCTTAGAAAACGGTGATCCTCGAGACCTGCAGTATACTCCAGCTCTTTATCCCGGCTGAGCTTCATGCCTTCATCACACTAGCCTCAACAACTTGATTAGCGAGACAAGTGTTCACTGCTGAGCACAAGCTGGTACAGCAGTTCTTTAAGAGCAGGACAGAGGATCACTGGCCTAGAGGTTACCAACTGTCCGCTCCCAAGAAATCATTTCTAACCACATCACTTCCTCTTCTTCAGTGTAGCTGCAAAGGCATCACTTCATGATTGTGGTTGCCATTGTGAACATTTTGAATGTTCTAGCTTGTGGTTTCTGTGGCAAAAATGCTATTTGTGTTTAAGTACCTCCCACTCCTCCGCCTCCTCCAGTTTGACCCTGAGCTCATAGATGAGGGTGATCCAGCCGGAACGCGTATCGGCCTTACGGGGCGGTTCCCATGACACCCTGAGGAAGGGACCATCTTCGTCCTCCAACACCCCTACCGTCACGTTCTCTGGTGTGTGTGGCTGGACTGAAAAGGGGGGACAGACAGATGCTAATGTCAATGACCATAGAAGAGCAGACACAAGGGCCATATTTTGGGAGTATTTGTCTGCTCAGTGATAACCTGAAGAATAAACATTCATATTAAGGCATGCCATACTTTATATGACCTTTTTTACTACAGTCCAATTACCACTGAACTCTTCCAATGGAGGTGTGTAGCACATTTTCTATACTCTCTCTGTATATCCTCTATACTCTCTGTATATTCTGTATACTCTCTCTGTATATCCTCAATACTCTCTCTGTATATCCTCTATACTCTCTGTATATTCTGTATACTCTCTCTGTATATCCTCAATACTCTCTCTGTATATCCTCAATACTCTCTCTGTATATCCTATATACTCTCTCTGTATATCTTCTAAACTCTCTGTATATTCTGTATACTCTCTCTGTATATCCTCTATACTCTCTCTGTATATCCTCTATACTCTCTGTATATTCTGTATACTCTCTCTGTATATCCTCAATACTCTCTCTGTATATCCTCTATACTCTCTCTGTATATCCTCTATACTCTCTGTATATTCTGTATACTCTCTCTGTATATTCTGTATACTCTCTCTGTGTATCCTGTATACTCTCTCTGTATATTCTCTATACTCTCTCTGTATATTCTCTATACTCTCTCTGCATATTCTGTATACTATCTCTGTATATCCTCTATACTCTCTGTATATCCTGTATACTCTCTCTGTATATCCTCTATACTCGCTCTGTATATCCTCTATACTCTCTGTATATCCTCTATACTCTCTCTGTATATTCTGTATACTCTCTCTGTATATCCTATATACTCTCTCTGTATATCCTATATACTCTGTATATTCTCTATACTCTCTCTGTATATCCTCTATACTCTCTGTATATTCTGTATACTCTCTCTGTATATTCTGTATACTCTCTCTGTATATCCTCAATACTCTCTCTGTATATTCTGTATACTCTCTCTGTATATTCTGTATACTCTCTCTGTATATCCTCAATACTCTCTCTGTATATTCTGTATACTCTCTCTGTATATTCTGTATACTCTCTCTGTATATTCTGTATACTCTCTCTGTATATCCTGTATACTCTCTCTGTATATTCTCTATACTCTCTCTGTATATTCTCTATACTCTCTCTGTATATTCTGTATACTATCTCTGTATATCCTCTATACTCTCTGTATATCCTGTATACTCTCTCTGTATATCCTCTATACTCGCTCTGTATATCCTCTATACTCTCTGTATATCCTCTATACTGTCTCTGTATATTATGTATACTCTCTCTGTATATCCTATATACTCTCTCTGTATATCCTATATACTCTCTCTGTATATCCTATATACTCTGTATATTCTCTATACTCTCTCTGTATATCCTCTAAACTCTCTCTGTATATCCTCTATACTCTCTCTATATATCCTCTATACTCTCTGTATATTCTGTATACTCTCTCTGTATATCCTCTATACTCTCTCTGTATACAGACCATGTCTACGTCCACAGGGTCAAGGTTCTTATCTATATAGACCACGTCCATGGGGTCAGGTTTCTTATCTATATGGACCACATCCATGGGGTCAAGGTTCTTATCTATATAGACCACGTCCATGGGGTCAAGGTTCTTATCTATATAGACCACGTCCATGGGGTCAAGGTTCTTATCTATATAGACCACGTCCATGGGGTCAGGTTTCTTACCTATATAGACCACGTCTACATCCACAGGGTCAGAGAAGTTGTTGCCGAGGGCGTTGGTGGCCACTACAGTGATGTTGTAGTTGACCCATATGGATGTTTCATTCTTGTTGAAGAAACAGGAGTTGGCCCCCGCTGTATGGTAGTCTGGACACTCATAGACTGTTTCAGAGCTGGAAAAGGACAGCAAGAGACAGTTCCAGTTAGAGACAGAGGGACAGTTAGTGAGGAAGTCTGGACACTCATAGACTGTTTCAGAGCTGGAGTCTCTCCAGGGACAGAGAGAGAGAGAGACAGACAGAGAGACAGGGACAGAGAAACAGGGACAGAGAGACAGACAGAGAGACAGTTAGTGAGGTAGTCTGAACACTCATAGAACGTGTCAGAGCTGGAGAGACAGGGACAGAGAGAGAGAGACCGGGACAGAGAGAGAGAGAGGGACAGAGAAAGAGAGAGAGACAGAGAGAGAGAGAGAGAGAGGGACAGAGAGAGAGAGAGACAGGGACAGAGAGAGAGAGAGACAGGGACAGAGAGAGAGAGAGACAGGGACAGAGAGAGAGAGGGACAGAGAGAGAGAGGGACAGAGAGAGAGAGAGACAGGGACAGAGAAACAGAGAGACAGTTAGTGAGGTAGTCTGAACACTCATAGACTGTGTCAGAGCTGGAGAGACAGGGACAGAGAGAGAGAGACCGGGACAGAGAGAGAGAGAGGGACAGAGAGACAGTTAGTGAGGTAGTCTGGACACTCATAGACCGTGTCAGAGCTGGAGAGACAGGGACAGAGAGAGAGAGTTCCAGTTAGAGACAGAGAGACAGTTAGTGAGGTAGTCTGGACACTCATAGATGTGTCAGAGCTGGAGAGACAGGGACAGAGAGAGAGAGTTCCAGTTAGAGACAGAGAGACAGTTAGTGAGGTAGTCTGGACACTCCTAGAAGTGTCAGAGCTGGAGAGACAGGGACAGAGAGAGAGAGAGAGACAGAGAGAGAGAGAGAGACAGACAGATAGGACAATAATCTGGACACATAGACCGTGTCAGAGCTGGACAAGGAGCGTTGACACAGAGATGACAATGTGATATTAGTGAGGAACACCATGTCCGGACAGGAGTCAGAATAACAAGTGTTCGTGTGGAGGCATTGTTATGATTTTTCAGTCTCGCTATTTACATGACAGGGGGAAAAAACAAGTCAACATCCTTTGCCTTTGTGTTTACATAAACAATTCCTGAAAAACACCAGCGTGTTTGTACCTAAGCCTGTGTGTGAAGGTGTGTCCAAGACAAGTGACCAATGGTTTTTAGGAGGGAGCATGTGATAGGGGGTAATGCAGGCATGGGGGGGTGGTGTTGCTTCGTGGGTGTCCACCTCCTTGCCAGTGGGCATGTCGTATGCCTGTATAACCACTCACTTCTCTTTGTGGTAGAAGAGGGAGTAGGTGGTGGGTCGCCCCCCGTCAGATCCTGCCTCCCACCAGCAGGTGAAGGTCTCCTTATCTGGGGACCTACAGCTGGTCAGCTTGGGCTTTCCTGGGGGGGTGTGGCCTGAAGGATAGACAACCGGTAGAGCAGGTCAGACAACTGATAGACCAGGTCAGACAACTGGTAGACCAAGTCAGACAACTGGTAGACCAGGTCAGACAACTGGTAGACCAGGTCAGACAACTGGTAGACCAGGTCATACAACTGGTAGACCAGGTCAGACAACTGGTAGACCAGGTCAGACAACTGGTAGACCAGGTCAGACAACTGATAACCCAGGACAGACAACAGGCACAGAAGGCAGCACAACACACTATGAGACAACACCTGTGAGACAACACACAATACCTGTGAGACAACACACAATACCTGTGAGACAACACGCAACACCTGTGAGACAACACGCAACACCTGTGAGACAACACGCAACACCTGTGAGACAACACCTGTGAGACAACACGCAACACCTGTGAGACAACACGCAACACCTGTGAGACAACACCTGTGAGACAACACCTGTGAGACAACACCTGTGAGACAACACCAGTGAGACAACACACAATACTTTTCACAGTTAGACCAGCAATTTCCTTATTCATTTGATATTTTATTTGACCTTTATTAGACCCTGTTTTCCCATTGAGGTCAACATATATCTATCTAGAATATATCAATATCTAAAGGGTCCATTTTACTTGTGGCTGTTTAGGGTCCATTAAAAATGCACAAGTTATCTAGATATGGTAGTAGTATGTTTCCAATGTCTACTGGGAGGGGCATAGTACTCAAACTACAGTCATTTTTTTATTTTTTTATTTTTTAATTTAACCTTTATTTAACAAGGCAAGTCAGTTAAAAACAAATTCTTATTTACAATGACGACCTATCCCGGCCAAACCCGGACGATGCTGGGCCAATTGTGCATCGTCCTATGGGACTCCCAGTCAGGACCGGATGTGATACAGCCTTCAGCCGACACTGTTGATGTGCTCCATGCATAGTCTTAATCATTCTGGACACACTGTCTCCCTTTAATTCAGCCAGTTATATATGGACATTGTAGTCCAAATACAATCAGATGTTACATGGCCTGGTCTTTGACCACATGCAGATTAGTGGCAGTATCATACACGCACACACGTAACACACACTGTGTGGTCTGTGACTTACGTGCTCCCTGAGCAACCACAGGCAGGATTAGTGACAGTATCAGTGTTACTCCCACGTCTCTCCACATCATGCCGCCTCACTGCCTCGCAAGTCAGGTTGAATTCTGGGAAAACAGAGACAGAAACAGACCAAGCATGAAGCATGACCAGGGATCAACCTATCAGGTGGCTCTGAACACTAGAACACTAGGCAGGCGACATCATATAATTGAACCCCTGGTTGTCTTGTGTGATCAGTAGAAACAAGACTTGATGCTAGGGGAAACAACATGGTTACTACCAGTACAGTATATGCCGGCCAAAGTCAGACCGAAGACCACGATGGAAATACGTAGTTTTTTTGTTGTGTAATCCTACTTGATGATTTTAAATGCAGTGTATCAACTTGTGTTATTAGCGGAGTTGTATTTTTTAATTGACCAAACAAATTCTTGCCATCTGACCCGTTACATGATGAAAAAGGTCAATATGTCTCAATGGGTTCTAACTCATTTACTTGTTATATATCTTTATTGTTACATAAAGGGGCTGTACCTCCATCCTCAGGAAATAATACAAACTGGAGGTTTGTGTATAGTATAGTATAGTATAGTATTAGTATAGTATAGTATAACATAGTATAGTATAGTATTAGTTTAGTATAGTATTAGTATAGTATTAGTATAGTATTAGTATAGTATGGTATTAGCATAGTATTAGTATAGTATTAGTATAGTACAGTATAGTATTAGTATAGTATTAGTATAAGTATAGTATTAGTATAGCATTAGTATAGTATTAGTATAGTATTAGTATAGTATTAGTATAGTACTAGTGTAGTATAGTACTAGTATAGTATTAGTATAGTATTAGTATAGTATTAGTATAGTATAAGTATAGTATAGTATTAGTATAGTATAGTATGGTATAGTATAGTATTAGTAGCCTCAACTAGACCAGATTTGGAAAGACAGCCATTCTAGACTGGCGTGTTAGTGAAGGTCAGTGTCAACTTGGTTCAACTGGGCCATCCCACCCTTGGTTCAACTGGGCCATCCCACCCTTGGTTCAACTGGGCCATCCCACACTTGGTTCAACTGGGCCATCCCACCCTTGGTTCAACTGGGCCCTCCCACACTTGGTTCAACTGGGCCCTCCCACCCTTGGTTCAACTGGGCCATCCCACCCTTGGTTCAACTGTGCCATCCCACCCTTGGTTCAACTGGGCCATCCCACCCTTGGTTCAACTGGGCCATCCCACCCTTGGTTCAACGGGGCCATCCCACCCTTGGTTCAACGGGGCCATCCCACCCTTGGTTCAACTGGGCCATCCCACCCTTGGTTCAACGGGGCCATCCCACCCTTGTCCAGGTGGTTGAGTTCAACTTCTAACCGCAACGTGTGTAGTTTAAATGACATTTTATAATCCATCCATGGCCCCATTGAATTTCCACAGTCATGGAAATTCCCTCGGATTGTGGTGTCAGGAAAATTCCCTCGGATTGTGGCTACCTTTACTAAATGGATTTAGTAAAGGTATAACCAGTCACTTTAAATAACGCCACTTCAATAATGTTTGCATATCCTACATTACTCATCTCATTTGTATATACTGTATTTTATACCATCTATTGCATCTTGCCTATGCCGCACAGCCATCGCGCATCCATATATTTATATGTAAATATTCTAGCCCTTTACATTGTGTAAGGTAGTCGTGGTGAATTTGTTAGATTACTTGTTGGTTATTACTGCACTGTCGGAACTAGAAGCACAAGCATTTCGCTACACTCGTATTAACATCTGCTAACCATGTGTATGTGATCAATATTTTTTATATTTTTTATTTGATGCTTATAAAATATGTATTCATGATGTCTTGATGTTTACCACCATTCAGGTGAAAATCAATATAAGATCAGAGTATAATACTGAGGAAAATAGCTGTGATATTTTGATAGAAACTAAGAATAACAGAAGCAAAGAATAGCTGGAGAATTCAGCTTTTCAGGCAGAGTATTAAACATGTTTTATTTAATCATACAACTGAAACTGCTGAGGGAAAAATATTCCCTCAGCAACAGAGTTTCCTCCCAGTATCCTCTGTAGAGTAGGCCCCCTGCATGCTGACATCCTGTCTAATTGGGTAACTAACGAGGTCAATTAGGCTCTGTTCATAGTGACGAACAGGGTTCTTCTCTACACTGTGATGTAATCTGTGTGCAAGGCGAGCCAGAAAGACGTGTGAATCTCTCTGACAGCTGGAGTGTGCTGTGCATAAGGTCTTATTACTGAGCAATTAATGGGTTCCTCCCAGGTCAGCATTTTATCTTAACACCCTGAGAAAGAGCTGGAATCACAAAGCCTTGATACTTTGAAGTAGTCATGAGTCAATTTAATTTTTGAAGTACCGTATATAGAATGATTTAAAAATGTATTTAAGGCCTGCAGAGAAGAGTAAACATGACAGAAAAGCTGGAGAAAAAGGATATTGTTTTCCCCCCATGTGTGCAAAGATTAACAAAGCCCCTCCTCTTTCCAGCTGGCATGTACAGCACATCTGATTGTGTAACGCTAAGGGCTTATGTGTCATCATAACCAAGGAGAAACAAATCCAAATCAAATCAAATTTGATTTGTCACATACACATGGTTAGCAGATGTTAATGCGAGTGTAGCGAAATGCTTGTGCTTCTAGTAATCTAACCTAACAATTTCACAACAACTACCTTATACACTGCTACTGCTGCTGCTGCTTCTTTATCAGACTGCAATGCAAACCCCCATTTGCAGGACTGTGGATCGCAAAAATAAAAAATGAACGGAAGGGATCACTAACTAATAGCGGCCAGTCAGAGATCGTCTGTTCTGCGTGCCTCACTGGTACTTCCACTAAGCCGATGAAGTAACACTGATTTAACTACTTGCTACCTCCACGACTTCTGACCCCTAGAGTGATGGTGGTATTTACTCCATGGTGCCTTGATTTCTACGTCACCCTAATCTGATAACTGTCAGATTAGAGTTGAAGTGGTTGGAAGGAGGGGAGGATTGTCCTCCGGCTGTATATAGCTCTGTCTTACATAACCCTAGCATCACTAAGCTGCAGCCTGCTAAGCTGGCAAAGTGAGTGAAGGGAAAACAAACAGGGACGCTCATAAACGTAAATTGATTCAACGTCTGTATAGTGACCCTAAATGTCTTCGTTCTCACGGTTCTCATCTTTTGCTCACTCAGGTTCCCCCCTTTTCTATCCCTTGCTGGTTTATGCCTCTAGATACTTTATCGTGATTGAAAGGCTAAATTAAATCTCAACTATAGGCCAGAACTAAGTCAGTAGTCTAGATAACAATGGGTTAGGTTAATATCTTGTATTGGATTTCTTGGTCATTAGTAGTTCAACTAGATTTCTTTGGTATAAAAGCATGAAATAAATCAACTTTCTTGGGAATAACTATAGAACCCTGTGTCTAGGATAACCCTGGGTCTAGGATAACCCTGGCTCTAGGATAACCCTGGGTCTAGGATAGCATCCTACATGTTAAGAGGCTACAGACTGATATTTCAGATGTGAGGTATCAGATTGCGCCTTGTGCTGTAAGGAGATCATAAGGCTTCTTCTGATAGGCCTATATCCTGACGCTCCCTGGGTGAATAACGATTAGGGATATTTAATTATTAAGGGGCTCAGGTATAACTCTAGGCTAGTAGGGTTTTGAATGGCTCTGGTGGGTTCTGCCTTCAGACTGGAATAGTAGGTAATTAGAACCTGACCTGGGCCTTGCCTTGTGCACAGGCCTGGTCGTCAAACATCAGTACACCAACTGGAGAGTGCAACAAAAGCCACAATATACAATCTTAGAAAAAAGGGATCCAAAACGTATCTTTAGCTGTCCCCATAGGAGAACCCTTTTTTGTTCCAGGTAGAACTCTTTTGGGTTCCAACTCAAAAGGGTTCTGCCTGGAACCAAAAAGGGTACTTCAAAGGGTTCTCCTATGGGGACAACTGAAAACCCCTTTCAGGTTCTAGAGAGCACCTTTTTCTCTAAGAGTGTACTGTAGGTATGATGGCTCAACAAAGTAGTCTTTAGACACTGTAAGTGTGTAGTTGTTTAGATATCTTTCTATATGAATCACAGTACGCACGCACAAACGCACACACACACACACACTAACCTTGACACACTCTGAGGCCTTGTCAGAAGAACCTTGACTGTCATGTGACCTAAACAGTAAAGTGTAAACCGGCCTGACCAGCCTCCTCATGATTCTGTTGATACAGGATGGGGACTGGGCTGTTGTGCACTGAGAAGTATCCTGGGGCATGGGATAATACACACACACACACACACACACACACACACACACACACACACACACGCACACGCACACAAACAAAACCAATTCAAGAGGATGGCTCTTCTTCCTAACATTGAAAAAAGTATTTGGGTTAATAAACATCATTGCATGGCTCCCTGGTGAAAGAGACATTGGTCTCATTAGACTCCCTTCTTATTGTTAATCTTCTGAATGGCACATAGAGGTTGCTCAGCGTCTTCAAACTGTCCCTTGTGTCTGATGAGTGGTATCTCCCATGACCAGGACTACGTCCCAAATGGCAACCTGTTCCCTTTATAGTACACTACTTTCAAGCCCTGCGGCTCTGGTCAGAAGTAGTGCACTAGGGCAGGGATGGGCAACTCCAGTCCTCGGGGGCCTGGTAGGTGTCATACTTTTAACCCAGCCACAGCTAACACACCTGACTCCCAACAATCAACTGATTATGATCTTCAGTTTAGAATGCAATTAGTTTAATCAGCTGTGTTGACTAGGGATGTGGACAAAGTGTGACACCACTCCGACCCCCGAGGACTGGAGCTGCCCATCCCTGATGTAGGGAATAGGGTGTCATTTAGGAGGCGACCTAGGTCAAATGATGTATAAAAAGTGAACCAGAGCATCATGGAACCTTTTGTAGGATGACGTTCATTGTAATGGAAACATCCGGAAGCTTGTCACTGTCGTACTGGAATGATACTGTACATAATGTAATCTAGGGAATGGACATGGTGAGCAGGCCCACTGGCATGGTTCTCACCACACAGACGCATATGCACAGAAAAACACATGGTACAACATATTGTGACGGTCTGTCTCACAGTAAATACCACTAGTGTTTCCTTCACCCTCACCATGTCTTATGCCTCAGCTTTTTTCACTGTACACAGAGTCATGAAAACATTCTCTTCTTCCACCTCTAAGAGCTGCTACACCCTCCACTTCTGAGTAGGCTAGTAGCCTAGCCTGGGTAGCTCAGTAGCCTAGTCTGGGTAGCTCAGTAGCCTAGTCTGGGTAGCTCAGTAGCCTAGTCTGGGTAGCTCAGTAGCCTAGTCTGGGTAGCTCAGTAGCCTAGTCTGGGTAGCTCAGTAGCCTAGTCTGGGTAGCTCAGTAGCCTAGCCTGGGTAGCTCAGTAGCCTAGTCTGGGTAGCTCAGTAGCCTAGCCTGGGTAGCTCAGTAGCCTAGCCTGGGTAGCTCAGTAGCCTAGTCTGGGTAGCTCAGTAGCCTAGTCTGGGTAGCTCAGTAGCCTAGCCTGGGTAGCTCAGTAGCCTAGTCTGGGTAGCTCAGTAGCCTAGTCTGGGTAGGTCAGTAGCCTAGTAGCCTAGCCTGGGTAGCTCAGTAGCCTAGTCTGGGTAGCTCAGTAGCCTAGTCTGGGTAGCTCAGTAGCCTAGTCTGGGTAGGTCAGTAGCCTAGTCTGGGTAGGTCAGTAGCCTAGTCTGGGTAGCTCAGTAGCCTAGTCTGGGTAGGTCAGTAGCCTAGTAGCCTAGCCTAGGTAGCTCAGTAGCAAAACAGCCCTGAGATGAGGTTACTTAGTGGGAAAATAAAGTCTACTGTGTTTTACTACTGTACTTTTGCCATTGAGACTCTGGTATGCTGAATCGTTGGTCAGTTTAGCCAAAGTTCAGTTTAGCCAAACCTCAGGTTGATGAGCTAACAAGTGTATGAGGATGATACCGCTGTGCTTTCTGTTGACAACGCTCGAACAGAACTGCAATCGGGCTTTTTGGGGCGGCAGGTAGCCTAGTGGGCCAGTAACCGAAAGGTTGCTGGATCGAATCCCCGAGCTGACGAGGTAAAAATCTGTCGTTCTGCCCCTGAACAAGGCAGTTAACCCACTGTTCCCCGGTAGGCTGTCATTGTAAATAAGAATTTGTTCTTAAGTGACTTGCCTAGTGAAATAAAGGTGAAATAAAAATTTAAAAAAATGAATGATTTAAATGATGCTTTGCAGAAAACCTTTGTTGAACTGGAATCAGAACTTAATGCAAACGAATTATATGTTATTTTCCAAATCACGTAAAAATGTATCTGCTGATGTCCCAGGTTATTCCTATCTGGGTATCTGGATGGACGAGAAGCTATTTTTCAGAAAGCATATTGATTAGTTACTTAAGAAGGTAAGAATTAAAATGAACTTCCTTTATAAGACTAGGGCATACCTTTCATTAAATAGCCGATAACAAATCATTCAGTCGACATTCATACCAGTTATAGACTATGGGGAAAATCGATTATATGAATGCAGCTGCCACTGTACTGAAGACTGTGAACGCAGTTTATCATACCACACTCTGTATCAGAAAGTAGGCTGACCCTCCTTGAAGTCTCGTAGATTGATGCATTGCAATCTTTTTGCTTATAAAGCCCTCTTGCATAAGCTTCCACCGTACCTTACTACATTATTAACCTACAGACATATACGAGCTACCAGACCGCCCTCGGGGATGGCTAAGTCTGGATATGGCTACATTTTCTTTTGACGCAGTTAGACCAAAATTACAAAACGTTCTTTAATATTGATCACCAATATTTACATTTCCCAACAGACTAAATCATGGAGATGGATGGATATAAATTGATTTCCTTGATTTCTACGTCACCCTAATCTGATAACTGTCAGATTAGAGTTGAAGTGGTTGGAAGGAGGGGAGGATTGTCCTCCGGCTGTATATAGCTCTGTCTTACATAACCCTAGCATCACTAAGCTGCAGCCTGCTAAGCTGGCAAAGTGAGTGAAGGGAAAACAAACAGGGATGCTCATAAACGTAAATTGATTCAACGTCTGTATAGTGACTCTAAATGTCTTCGTTCTCACGGTTCTCATCTTTTGCTCACTCAGGTTCCCCCCTTTTTCTATCCCTTGCTGGTTTATCCCTCTAGATACTTTATCGTGATTGAAAGGCTAAATTAAATCTCAACTATAGGCCAGTCAGTAGTCTAGATAACAATGGGTTATGTTAATATCTTGTATTGGATTTCTTGGTCGTTAGTAGTTCAACTAGATTTAAAAATAAATAAATAAATGGCTTTATGGGAAATCTACAACCCGATACCAGTAAACCTGCCAAAAGAAGTAGTAATGAATGATTTTTACAATCTGCCTGCACTGCATTTACTCATTTACAACACTGTACTTGGGCCTGTACTTCCTTTGGATTAAAACCATAAAATAAATTAACTTTCTTTGGATTAAAACCATAAAATAAATTAACTTTCTTTGGATTAAAACCATAAAATAAATAAACTTCCTTTGGATTAAAACCATAAAATAAATAAACTTTCTTTGCACTAAAAGCAATTCTAGAACCTTGAGTCTAAAGATAAGATGGCATCCTAGAAGTTAAGTGAGGTGGTGTCCATGGCAACTCCACGGGGTGATACTTTATGTGAGGGAATGATTACAATTATTCCTAGATAATGGTGGAGGAGGACTCTATTTTGCTCTTTTACCTCCCTTTCCCAGATACAACGACTGATTATGTTCAAACAACCATTTGTTACTCACAAGGAGTTTAGAACCGTCAGAGCACCTTCAGGGCCAATGAGATAGCCTACGCTGAATTCTACAGCATCTGCCTTTTTTCTCTCTCTGATTCCTCCTGACAGTGGGATAGGGGTGTATTACAATTACAAGATCAAACAACAGGGTTATGTTTGATCTTTCAGCCTGGACCAAAAGGGGAACAGCAGAGCACGCTATTGTATTCTAGTGTGTTGTTGATTCCCAACACCCAATGCTTGTTCAGAGAATATAATAGGTTACAGACTGTAATTTCAGAAGGCGTGAGGTATCAAATCCCCGAGTTAACACACTGTGCGGTAAGGAGATCCTAGTGCTTCTTCTGATAGGCCTATATCCTGTCACTCCCTGGGTGAATAACGATTAGGGATATTTAATTATTAAGGGGCTCAGGTATGACTCTAGGCTAGTAGGGTTTTGAATGGCTCTGGTGGGTGCTGCCTTCAGACTGGAATAGTAGGTCATTAGTTTGTAAGTGTGTAGTTGTTTAGATATCTTTCTATATTGGCCTTCACTGTAAATAAGAATGTGTTCTTAACTGACTTGGCTAATTAAATAAAGGATAAAAAGAAAGAAAAGTGAAAGACACACACACACACACACACACACACACACACACACACTAACCTTGACACACTCTGAGGCCTTGTCAGAAGAACCTTGACTGCCATGTGACCTAAACAGTAATGTGTAAACCGGCCTGACCAGCCTCCTCATGATTCTGTTGATACAGGATGGGGACTGGGCTGTTGTGCACTGAGAAGTATCCTGGGGCATGGGATAATACACACCCACACACACACACACACACACACACACACACACACACACACACACACACACAAAACCAATTCAAGAGGATGGCTCTTCTTCCTAACATTGAAAAAAGTATTTGGGTTAATAAACATCTTGGTTTGTGATTGGACTGGTTACTCTGTTTCCAAATGGCTGCCATTTCTAGTTATTCTAAGTTATTTGATTGTGCTGACATTTTTCCTCCAGGGCTGCAGCACAGCACCAAGGTACACCTACTGTAGGTAGACAGAGCACACGGGGAGGGACGCTGAGTACCATCAGAACCCTTTTTTTCCCCTAAGAGTTTAGGTCAAATTATTTACAAAGTGTAAAAAACTGAACCAGAGCATCATGGAACATTTTGTAGGATGAGATTCATTGTATTCCAAACATCCAGAAGGTTGTCACTGTTGTACTGGAAAGATATATAATTCAATCTGGTGAATGGACATGTTGAACAGACCCCCTGTCATGGTGTTCTCCCCAGTGGTTCAACCACATTTAAACGTGGAGAGACATCTCATACAGACACATATGCACGGACAAACACACGGCACAACATACTGTGCCATATGTCGCTTACAGTAAACATCACAAGTGTTTACCCCTCTGTCCTGTCTCACATACATCCGTCACCTTCACTGTGTCTTATGCCTCAGTGTTTTCACTGTACACAGAGTCATGAAAACATTCTCTTCTTCCACCTTTAAGAGCTGCTACACCCTCCACTTCTGAGTAGCCTAGTCTGGGTAGCTCAGTCGCCTAGTAGCCTAGTCTGGGTAGCTCAGTCGCCTAGTAGCCTAGTCTGGGTAGCTCAGTAGCCTAGCCTAGGTAGCTCAGTAGCCTAGTAGCCTAGTCTGGGTAGCTCAGTAGCCTAGTCTGGGTAACTCAAGCCTAGTAGCCTAGCCTAGGTAGCTCAGTAGCCTAGCCTAGGTAGCTCAGTAGCCTAGTAACCTAGTCTGGGTAGCTCAGTAGCCTAGGTAGCTCAGTGGCAAAACAGCCCTGAGACGAGGTTACTTAGTGGGAAAATAAACTCTACTGTGTTTTACTACTGTACTTACTACTGAGAGAGAGAGCAAAGTGAAAGCATGTAGATGAGAGCAGCTTAGCCTTGTTCACAACTCTACAATTAGATTTAGTTTGAATCTGAACATATCTACACATGCATACTATCTCAATCAGCCTGACTAACCTGTGTCTGTAGGTAGCCTCGCTACTGTTATAGCCTCGCTACTGTATGTAGTCTCGCTACTGTTATAGCCTCGCTACTGTATATAGTCTCACTACTGTTATAGCCTCTCTACTGTTATAGCCTCACTACTGTATATAGTCTCGCTACTGTTATAGCCTTGCTACTGTATATAGTCTCGCTACTGTTATAGCCTCGCTACTGTATATAGTCTCGCTACTGTTATAGCCTCGCTACTGTATATAGTCTCGCTACTGTTATAGCCTCGCTACTGTATATAGTCTCGCTACTGTTATAGCCTCGCTACTGTATATAGTCTCGCTACTGTTATAGCCTCGCTACTGTATATAGTCTCGCTACTGTTATAGCCTCACTACTGTATATAGTCTCGCTACTGTATATAGTCTCGCTACTGTATATAGTCTCGCTACTGTTATAGCCTCGCTACTGTATATAGTCTCGCTACTGTTATAGCCTCGCTACTGTATATAGTCTCGCTACTGTTATTTTTCACTGTCTTTTACTGTTGTTTTATTTCTTTACTTACCTATTGTTGACCTAATAGCTTCTTTGCACTATTGGTTAGAGCCTGTAAGTAAGCATTTCACTGTAAGGTTGTATTTGGCGCACGTGACAAATAAACTTTGATTTGAGTTAATTGCCATTACCTCACCACAGCTACTGTGGGACAGCATAGAGATAAATCAATCTCACACAACCTTTATCTGCACACAACCTCCACAGGGGCTTGACCCTAAGTGTTAATTCCCAATTCTAGGGACGCTGACAGACACAGGCACAGCAATAGCCACGTCTACCACCACCACCACCACCTCTAATGACAACCTTGTTGAATGTTCTGCACATCAAACCTTGCTGCTTGGCACAACATGTGCCAACCACATTCATACAAACAGTTGTACCTTTTCCTAGATTAATGTAGCCTAGATTTGATTTTAGGACTGGGGTTGATGTGATAAATCCTTGGAGTGTTAATCATTGTTAATAACCATGTTTTTTTATTGTTTTATTACCATTCTTATCAGTAGATTATTTTGGCTAAACTAAAAATGGCAGTTGACTTGACACCTACAGATCAAGGGTATGATACAAATACACATCTCAGTGCTAAAAGAGAGATGAGTGAGCAGCTTCTCTCTCAGCTGACAGCTCGTCTCCTCAATTCAAAACGAGCACACAACAGGATTACTCATTGACTCACAGGGGGAAATCTCATTACACAATTCACAAATCAGCACTTTCCACCGATCCATTTACCACTAACTAGCCTCGACTACAGTGGGTTTCATAAGTATTCATCCCCATCGATTTCATTCACATTTTATTGTTTTACAAAGTGGGATTAAAATGGATTTAATTGTCATTTTTTGTCAACGATCTACACTAAATACTCAATGTGAAAAGTGGAAGAAAAAATATATACTTTAAATAAAAAGATGAAGAAAAAATACAACATGAATATATCTTGATTAGATAAGTATTCTCCCCCCTGAGTCAATACATGTTAGAATCACCTTTGGCAGTGATTACAGCTGTGAGTCTTCTTGGGTAAGTCTCTAAGAGCTTTACACACCTGGATTGTGCAAGATTTGCCCATTATTCTTTTCATAATTCTTCAAGCTCTATCAAGGTGTTGGGGATCATGGCTAGACAGTAAGCCAAAGCTGTAACTTGGCCACGTAGGAACATTCATTGTCTTCTTGGTAAGTCACTCCCCCAGTGTAGATTTGGTCTTGTGTTTTAGATTATTGTCCTGCTGAAAAGGTGATTTCCTCTCCCAGTGTTTGATGTAAAGCAGACTGAATCAGGCTTTCCTCTAGGATCCCGTTGGTTTTTATCCTGAAAAACTCCCCAGTCTTTGCCGATGACAAGCATACCCATACCATGACGCAGCCACCACCATCCTTGAAAATAAGGAGGCAGTTACTCAGTGATGTCTGGTGTTGGATTTGGCTTAAACATTAGGCTTTGCTTTTAAGCCAAAAAGTGTTTTCCTTTGCTGTGTTTTTTAAATTTGGGTAAAGGATTGTTGCAGGATGCATGTTTACATTTTTTATTTATTTTATTCTGTATATTTGTATTCTTCTTGTCACTCTGTCATTTAGGTCATTATTGTTGTTGATCCATCCTCAGTTTTCTCCCATCACAGCTACTGAACTCAGTAGCTGTTTTAAAATCACTAATGGCCTCATAGCAACATCCCTGAGCAGGTTCATTCCTGTTCTCCAGCTCAGTTCAGAAGAATGACTGTATTTTTTACGTGTCTCTGCAGTTTAATACATCACCCACAGCACAATTATTTAAGCACTTGACCGTGCTTAAAGTGATATTCAATGTCTAATTTGTTATTGTTACCCATCTACCAATCACTACCCTTCTTTGAGGCTTTTGAAAATCTCCCTGGTTTTTGTACTTGAATCTGTGCTAAATTCAATATTTGACTTTGGGACCTTACTGATGTTGAATGTATGGGCCTGCCTAAACCAAGGAGGTGAATACCTGTACATTTTAGTTCATTCATTATTATAAATGAGTACAAATGTATATATTTTTTTCTTTTTTTCAGTTTGACATGGTCAAGATTTTTTGTGTAGACCTATGACAAAAACCCCCACAATTTATTTAATTTTAATCCCATTTTATAAAGCAACAAAATGTGGGAAAAAACAAGGGTTGGGGGGGTGAATACTTACGATACCGACTGTGTGTAGACTATACAGCCTATGTTGATCACTTTTTACCTTTAAGAAAAAGCTAAATGGAGGAGTATATCTGTGTCACGTCTCTGACAGTGGCTGCTGAGAAATTGGCACAGCACAGCAGCGTGCGTTGAACAGAATAGAGGAAAAGTCAAAGTATGGAAGGTGAAATGTCAGGACAACAAGCAGGAACAGTCAAATATGCAATATGCTATCTTAAAAAGTTAGCCACAACATTAGCCAGACATTCACCAATGTAAGATTGATTGCTATGTTAGAGGAATTATGTGTGTCCGATGCTTATATTTATCCTGTTACACACTTTACACACGTGTGTTATGGAAATGCTTTTACCCTGAGACAACCGCAAGGAGAATCGTCACGGAAACGATCACCATTGTCCAGCAGCCCTGGAACAATTGGGGTTAAGTGCCTTGCTCAAGAACACAGCGACAGATTTTCACCTTATCGGCTCTGGTGTTCAAACCAGCAACCTGTCGGTTACTGGCCCAATGGTTAAACCTCAAAGCTAACCGCTGCGTCACAGGATACGGTGTCCCAGGGCCGACGTTATGGGAGGACCTTATGGGGCATGGCCCGCCCCAGATGAAGCATCTGAGAGAGTGAAACAGCTCCCCTCTGTCTCAGTATGTGTAGACCATGTATCTGATGCTGTCTGGACAGTGAAACAGCTCCCCTCTGTCTCAGTATGTGTAGACCATGTATCTGATGCTGTCTGGACAGTGAAACAGCACCTCTCTGTCTCAGTATGTGTAGACCATGTATCTGATGCTGTCTGGACAGGGAAACAGCGCCCCTCTGTCTCAGTATGTGTAGACCATGTATCTGATGCTGTCTGGACAGTGAAACAGCACCTCTCTGTCTCAGTATGTGTAGACCATGTATCTGATGCTGTCTGGACAGTGAAACAGCTCCCCTCTGTCTCAGTATGTGTAGACCATGTATCTGATGCTGTCTGGGCAGTGAAACAGCACCCCTCTGTCTCAGTATGTGTAGACCATGTATCTGATGCTGTCTGGACAGTGAAACAGCACCCCTCTGTCTCAGTATGTGTAGACCATGTATCTGATGCTGTCTGGACAGTGAAACAGCTCCCCTCTGTCTCAGTATGTGTAGACCATGTATCTGATGCTGTCTGGACAGTGAAACAGCACCTCTCTGTCTCAGTATGTGTAGACCATGTATCTGATGCTGTCTGGACAGTGAAACAGCTCCCCTCTGTCTCAGTACGTATAGACCATGTATCTGATGCTGTCTGGACAGTGAAACAGCTCCCCTCTGTCTCAGTATGTGTAGACCATGTATCTGATGCTGTCTGGACAGTGAAACAGCACCCCTCTGTCTCAGTATGTGTAGACCATGTATCTGATGCTGTCTGGACAGTGAAACAGCTCCCCTCTGTCTCAGTATGTGTAGACCATGTATCTGATGCTGTCTGGACAGTGAAACAGCTCCCCTCTGTCTCAGTATGTGTAGACCATGTATCTGATGCTGTCTGGACAGTGAAACAGCACCCCTCTGTCTCAGTATGTGTAGACCATGTATCTGATGCTGTCTGGACAGTGAAACAGCTCCCCTCTGTCTCAGTACGTGTAGACCATGTATCTGATGCTGTCTGGACAGTGAAACAGCGCCCCCTCTGTCTCAGTATGTGTAGACCATGTATCTGATGCTGTCTGGACAGTGAAACAGCTCCCCTCTGTCTCAGTATGTGTAGACCATGTATCTGATGCTGTCTGGACAGTGAAACAGCTCCCCTCTGTCTCAGTATGTGTAGACTATGTATCTGATGCTGTCTGTTCAAAAAGAGTATGACAGCATCAGATACATGGGCTACACATGAGTTGGATACTTTCTCTTGTGAGGTCATTTCAGCCATGTGAATTGAAGGGAAGTTGGCGTTTACAGTGTACTCTGTGGTGTACTATTCGGATGCTGGAATAGGCCTTTCTCTCGTTTCCAAGTTGGGACTTCCGGTTTTGGGAAATCCTATATCCGATCTAAGGCGTATCTGATCTAAGCCGTATCCGATCTAAGGCGTATGGTCTTTTCTCAATAGAAATGGCTCAAACAAAGAGCAAGTCTTGTTGTAGTGTACCTCTTTGTTTGAAAGACAAAATCTTTTGGAGACAAAATCTAAGGCCTCGCACTTTGAAGTCAACCTGAGTTGGGCTGGTCTTGGAGGGCTAGCTCAATTTGCGTTTGCACTGCCTCTAGATTAGAAACGATGTCATGTTGCTAGCGAGCCAATATGACTGTGCAACAGAGAGGAAGAGGAAGAGAGAGCCACAACTTTGCCAAAAAGTCTCCCTCCAGTAGGTGGTGTTTTTCTTTGTTTCGCCCACCAAGCAAGGAGTTTTTGTACAGACGTTAATGAGAGTGTCGAATTTGGCCAACAACAAAAAATTGATGGCTTATTTTCTATTTGAGGTTTATTTGATTGAATAGAGGTTTTGTAATACTTACGTTGTTACGGGTGGACTGATATAAGTAGGACACGTGACATCCCGGTAACTTTGCAGAAAAACACTATGTTGGAACATTGCTGCGAGGACTTGCTTTCATTCAGCCACAAGAGAATTAATGAGGTTGGGCACTGATGTTGGGCGATTAGGCCTGGCTCGCAGTCGGCGTTCCAATTCATCCCAAAGGTGTTTGAGGTCAGGGCCGTTGTTATGCTAAAACAGGAAAAGGCATTCCCCAAACTGTTGTCACAAAGTTGGAAGCACAGAATCATCTAGAATATCTTTGTATGCTGTGACGTTAAGATTTCCCTTCACTGGAACTAAAGGGCCTAGCCTGAACCATGAAAAACAGCCCCAGACCATTATTCCTCCTCTACCAAACTTTACAGCTGGCACTGTGCATTGGGCTAGGTAGCGTTCTCCTGGCATCCGCCAAAACCAGATTAGTCCATCGGACTACCAGATGGTGAAGCGTGATTCATCACTCCAGAGAACACCTTTCTACTACTCTAGAGTCCAATGGCGGTGAGCTTTACACCCCTCCAGCCGACGCTTGGCATTGCTAATGGGGATCTTAGGCTTGTGTGCGTCTGCTCGGCCATGGAAACCCATTTTTAACCTTCCAATGAACAGTTATTGTACTGACGTTGCTTCCAGAGGCCGTTTGGAACTCGGTAGTGAGTGTTGCAACCGAGGACAGATGATTTGTACGCACTACAGCACTCTGCGGTCCCGTTCTGTGGGCTTGTGTGGCCTACCACCATGCGGCTGAGCCGTTGTTGCTCCTAGACGTTTCCACTTCACAGTAACGGCACTTACAGTAGACCAGGGCAGCTCTCGCAAGGCAGAAATTTGATGAACTGACTTGGTGGAAAGGTGGCATCCAATGACGGTGCCACGTTGAAAGTCACTGAGCTCTTCAGTAAGCACAGGAGGTTGGTGGCACCTTCATTGGGGAGTTCTTGAAAAAAAAAAGGAGAGCCGCCCACTCTAGGAGCTCAGATGCAATAATAACCTAATAACCAACGTTTCAACAGACGAGCTGTCTTCATCAGGGTATATGAATTGGGGAGAACAGGCTTGTGGTAATGACTGGAGCAGAATCAGTGGAATGGTATAAAATACCATACCGTTTCCAGGTGTTTGATGACAATCCATTTGGTCCATTCTGACCATTATTATGAGTCGTTCTCCCCTCAGCAGCCTCCACTGTCTGTAAGGTAATTCTAATGTTAATGTTTTCCTATGGAGATTGCATGGCTGTGTGCTCGATTTTATACACCTGTCAGCAACAGGTATGGCTGAAATAGCCAAATCCACTAATTTGAAGGGGTGTCCACATACTTTTGTATATATAGTGTATTTCGTTGATTGTACAGTATGTTATATACATAGTCTTAGCAAGCTCTTTGGCAGATAGCTAATCTTTTCTAACTATAATATTTAGCTAACTAGCTCGCGTTGCAACCATTAGCCTAGCTAGATAGCATAAAAAAATGGCCATAAAAAAGTCTCTAGCTTAGTTTAGATAGACCGATTTAAAAATGGGGTCGCGAGAGGAAATGTACACTTGGTTGATAGAACGGAGATTATGTCAGTAACAGTGGGGGTCAGTGCCGTGTAAGATTAGGGAGGACAATTATTTTTTTATGAGTATGGCCTTATTCCTATTACAGCATATTGGATGACTTTCATTCATATTCTATTCACCAAGCTCAATGTAACATTGACAGGTTTAGGCTCCTACATGATACTCGAATTTGCCCTCTACCCGTCATGAGGTTGCTACAACCTAGCCTACAAATGAAGGTTTATAACATAGGTGCACAGGTCAAGAGACATTTTTTAGTAACCAAGGTGACAGACAGTGGCATTCAATACCGCCTTGCAGACTCTTGCCTGAATCTAGCTGATCTACGGTGTAATCATTAGTCCAAACAGTTTTAGTTGGGAAACGTTACAAGAGTTTAATGGACACATTCAGGTAGGTTCATACCCATTTTGTTCCGTTTCTTTCCATTGAAAAAAAAACATTTTGCAACAGAATTGGAAGAATGAATACACCTCTGATCACCCGCACACACAGTTCACTTTCATAGCAGCCATACAAACAGCATCATCACATCTACCTGCTCTCATCCTCTCTCATTTTCCCTTCACTTGTGGACTTCAGTGCACAACACAACAGCTGTCTGTGACCAGGTGGAAAAAACCTCTCCATGCCAAACCTTAGTCATAGTCAACATACAGTAGCTACAAGAACTAAGGCGTTAGCAAACCCACACAATTCAATCCATGTGTACTATTACACAGTAGTGTACAGCAAGTAGCTGAACAGTTACACCGGTGGGCCCAGGTGGCAGCAATACATTAAAAAAACAAAAGCTTACCTTGAATTGGAAGAGTTGGAGTGATGGATAGCATTAACCAGCTAGCTAAAATAAATATCATTCCTCTCTGTCACATTGTCGAGTAGGCTAAATTAGCTGCATTAGCTAGCTTAAGTGAAACTGGAGAAAAAGAATATGAAATATCTCTCTCTGCTGCTTCTCCTTGTCTTCCTCTCTCTTTGAGTCAACTACTCACCACATTTTATGCACTGCAGTGCTAGCTAGCTGTAGCTGATGCTTTCAGTACTAGATTAATTAATGATTCACTCTTTTTAAAAAAATGTTTAATTCACCGAGTAGGAGGGTCCTCCCCTTCCTCCTCTGAGGAGGTTCCCCTGGTCAGTAACCTCCAGTAGCTGCTAGATGCAGTTGTAATGAACGGAGCGGTTTCTGTTATCTTTCTAAAACGTGGCTCTATCTTTTGACTGGTTGAAGCTATAAAATAGTATGACCTCATCACTGAAAGATAAGACTCTCATGAACACTTACAAACCTAATGTTTCCCTCTAAAAAGCCCAAGAGTTGTTAGAACCGAGTGGACAAGACCAGGCACTCACTAAATCAGACTGGACAAGACCAGGCACTCACTAAATCAGACTGGACAAGACCAGGCACTCACTAAATCAGACTGGACAAGACCAGGCACTCACTAAATCAGACTGGACAAGACCAGCCACTCACTAAATCAGACTGGACAAGACCAGGCACTCACTAAATCAGACTGGACAAGACCAGGCACTCACTAAATCAGACTGGACAAGACCAGGCACTCACTAAATCAGACTGGACAAGACCAGCCACTCACTAAATCAGACTGGACAAGACCAGCCACTCACTAAATCAGACTGGACAAGACCAGGCACTCACTAAATCAGACTGGACAAGACCAGCCACTCACTAAATCAGACTGGACAAGACCAGCCACTCACTAAATCAGACTGGACAAGACCAGGCAATCACTAAATCAGACTGGACAAGACTAGGCACTCACTAAATCAGACTGGACAAGACCAGCCACTCACTAAATCAGACTGGACAAGACCAGCTACTAAATCAGACTGGACAAGAGCAGGCACTAAAGTAGACTGGACAAGACCAGCTACTAAATCAGACTGGACAAGACTAGCTACTAAATCAGACTGGACAAGAGCAGGCACTAAAGTAGACTGGACAAGACTAGGCACTAAATCAGACTGGAAGATCATACAACAATAGTGGTACTGATGACAGAATTATTGCCTGATGATCTTCTGAATTTCCCAACACCTTTCTGATGCATTTCAGTCACTAAAAACCACACTGTCTTCAGATTGAAATACTGTCAAAAATAATAATAATAAATGTCAAAATGTAATATTCTTTTTTTTTTTTTTTTTTTAAATTTTACCCCTTTTTCGTAGTATCCAATTGTTGTAGTAGCTATCTAGCTAACTATCTTGTCTCATCGCTACAACTCCCGTACGGGCTCGGGAGAGACGAAGGTTGAAAGTCATGCGTCCTCCGATACACAACCAACCAACCAAGCCTGCTGCTTCTTTAACACAGCGCACATCCAACCTGGAAGCCAGCCGCACCAATGCGCCGGAGGAAACACCGTGCACCTGGCCACCTTGGCTAGCGTACACTGCGCCCAGCCCGCCACAGGAGTCGCTGGTGCGCGATGAGACAAGGACACCCCTACCCCTACCGACCAAGCCCTGTGGTTTTTAGTGACTGAAATGCATCAGAAAGGTGTTGGGAAATTCAGAAGATCATCAGGCAATAATTCTGTCATCAGTACCACTATTGTTGTATGATCTTCCAGTCTGATTTTGTGCCTAGTCTTGTCCAGTCCCTAACCCGGGCGACGCTAGGCCAATTGTGCGCCGCCCCACGGACCTCCCGGTCACGGCCGGTTACGACAGAGCCTGGGCGCGAACCCAGGACTCTGATGGCACAGCTGGCGCTGCAGTACAGCGCCCTTAACCACTGCGCCACCCGGGAGGCCCTATAGTGTAATATTCTACAGTTCTCATTCTTAGATTAGAACCTTTATCCTTCACTCATGCTGCCAAACATACTCTCGTATTGGATGCAGCCTATCACAGTGCCATCCGTCTTGTCACCAAAGCCCCATATACTACCACGACTGCGACCTGTACGCTCTCGTTGGCTGGCTGGCTCCAGGTCATCTACAAGTCTCTGCTAGGTAAAGCCCTGCCTTACCTCAGCTCACTGGTCACCATAGCAGCACCCACCCGTAGCACGCGCTCCAGCAGGTATATCTCACTGGTCACTCCCAAAGCCAATTCTTCCTTTGGCTGCCTTTCCTTCCAGTTCTCTGCTGCCAACAACTGGAACAAACTGCAAAAATCACTGAAGCTGGAGACTCATATCTCCCTCACTAGCTTTAAGCACCAGCTGTCAGAGCAGCTCACAGATCACTGCACCTGTACATAGCTCATCTGTAAATAGCCCATCCAATCTACCTCATCCCTATAATGTATTTAATTATTTATCTTGCTCCTTTGCACCCCAATATCTCTACTTGCACATTCATCTTCTGCCGATCTACCATTCCAGTGTTTAATTGCTATATTGTAATTACTTCGCCAACATGGCCTATTTATTGCCTTTACCTCCCTTATCCTACCTCATTTGCACATACTGTATGTATACTTTTTCAAATGTATTATTGACTGTATGTTTGTTTATTCCATGTGTAACTCTGTGTTGCTTTTTGTTGTTTGTGTCTAACTGCTTTGCTTAATCTTGGCCAGGTCGCAGTTGTAAATGAGAACTTGTTCTCAACTAGCCTACCTGGTTACATAAAGGTGAAATAAATTCACAACCTGCTACACTCGTAAGAAACACGTTTTGATTTATTTCATAACCATCTATGAGTTTTGTCAATATTGTGTATTATATTTTGTTTGGAGTGTTAAATGTGTCTGGTTTTTCTATCTGTTAATGTTAAGGGAGCACGCACACCTGAGCATGCATAGAAGTCGGTCTACCTGGCCTGCTGCGCACAAATGTAGGAGAGTGCCCGTTTGGGGATGTTATGATTGTTTCCACCACGAATAAACTGACTTTCTCAGTCATTTTGTCTCCACCTCACACAAGTAAGGCAACGAAGTAAAAACAACAAAAAAACGTTTTAAATCCTTTGCAAATGGCCTAACCCAGTTGATTGATATGATACAATGTTGCACTTCACTAGCGATAGTTCAAGTCAAGATAGATAGAAGTTGAGGCAGACAGGTGGAAGTAGAGAGATTAATGCCATTGAAAGTGGCTGGATTTTCATCCTGATATTTTCTACTGTTTTATTTTTTCCGATGTATGTATTTTGTTTAGTTTACAATGCGGCTGGTGCTCTTGCCTTAGTTTAATTTTTACTTTGGGATTTATTTTCTCATTTTAATTCGGATTTTTATGATTAACCAAGTCACAATAATTTTGAGAAACGAAAACGTTATTATTGAAATTACACTACTGTTCCATGAAAATGCTCATATGATAATCCTAACTGGCACGCAGCTCCGTATAAATGGTAGGAACATTGTAAGCTTCCCCAAACTTGAAACTCATGCACAGCCTACGATGTGATTTATTTGACAATCAGATGACTGGTTGTGTTCATGACACATTAAAAGGCAATACATTTTTACAGTTAAATTATATGTCTTTAATATAAAACCCATTTAAAAAAAAAATGGAGGTCTCGTGAAAAAACGTGACCCTCTATGGAAATCCAACGGATTCGTTCTGGTACCGGCCCTGCTATGTCCTACATTCAATAGAGTTACATATCAGAATATGGTGCAGAGAATATAGTGATTCTTTTAAATGATCATTCTATTCTATGATGTTTCTTAACGTACTTTAAATTATGAAGTGTTGTGCTAAAGTTTGTATTTTTTAAGTATTAAACGTATTTCTTAATGTAGCCTATTTATGCTTTGGAAGTTAGCTGATGAAACTAACCAGATCGCCCACCCACCGTGTTTCCATCCCTGGAAAACAGTGTCAGTGTTACTGAGTGGACTATCCTGACTAAGTAGCCTGATTTGATCTATGTAATGTAGCCTACTCACCTCAATTGCATTCGGCGAAGTCCAGTCAATTCCTTTAATTCCTTATGCTTTCCAGAGGAGCTTGACTCCCATGCGACGGCGCTCCAACGGAAACTTTGTTGATATCTGTTGTTGTATAATGGGATACTTGGCTATAACACAGAACGAGGACACACACAGCCATGTACCTCAAGAATAAACCCAACACTAAAGAGCTTTCAGCATCTCCGGTCCAGAGGGGGAGAGAGGAGGGTGGAGTTGACGGTGTTGACCGCTCCCTCCCACAAGATCTAGAAACTCCGCCCAGCTCCCACGCATTTAGATACAGTACACTCTATGCTCCTGTAAGTCGCTCTGCTAAATGAAATACGTGTTTGCACTTGTGAGTTCAATACAAGCAACATATTTCAATTTTCATTCATTTCATCGACCCAGTTGATCGATGTGTTTATAATGTGATGTCAATCCCTTCAGACTATCGGTTTTGATGGCCCACCATCTATAGGAGATCCAACAGTTAAATTGCATTTAGCGCAGCTGTTATGTCAGGTTGGGCTCATAGACTAGACATAACATGGTCAACAAAAATCCGGGACACTCAAATTAGTATGATATGTTATGTTTGCCATAAAACAGAAGGTTACTGTGGTCCTGTATGGCTCAGTTGGTTGAATATGGCACTTGCACTGCAGTCCATACTTAAAATATATGCATGCATGACTATACATCGCTTTGGATTAGAGCGTCTGCTAAATGGCATATATTATATTACTTAAGAAGGAGGATGGTTGGTTGGGGTGGCCGTGTTCGAATATCATCACCGACACCTTTAGCTAATTAGCAACTTTGCAACTACTTTCTACTTTTTAGCTACTTTGCAACTACTTAGCATGTTAGCTAACCCTTACCCTAACCCGCCTAACTCTAACCTCTACCCTAGCTAACGTTAGCCACCTAGCTAACTTTAGCATCAACATATTGCAAATTCTTAACATTGTATGAATTATAATTCGGGGAACATATATGAAATGGATGATGGACATCCACAACTTAATGCATACCATACCAAACGTAACATATCATAGTAATTCGATTTTTTTTTCTTCCCCTGATTTTTGTTTACTATATTATGTCTAACCCCGAGTCTTGGGCTCAGTTTCCCAAAAACATTTTAAGGCTAAATTCATCGTTAGAACCTTCGTAGGAGCATAGTTAAATCTCTGAACCGCTAAACAAAACCATTGTAAGTAAAGTTGCGCTTGAAAACGCTCGTTATTTACCGACTGCCTTAGACCACTTGTAGAACAGCTAAGTACTTCTTTGCCCTTCCGCATCACTTTATACACCGAATATCTCCTCTAAATATATAATCAAGCTGTTTTTCTGCCTCTCTGGGGCGGCCAATACATGTAATGTTCAGACAGTTGAGTTCTATTTGTAGGCTACACGGTCTGTAATTTTTGCCTCGATATATTTTTTGATGTGTAACAAGTGCACAATGAAACATACTGTAAGCTTTACAATGAATTATTCTAAGCATGGTCAGAGAGAGAGAGAGACAAAGAAACCATGGCTTGTACCATGGCCCATAGTCCATGAGAGAGAGGTTGGTGAGATCAACACAAAGAAGGCTGAATTCCTAAGACAACACAGGAAATTCTTGAGTACAGTTTATAAGAAGAGTCACTTCGGGGGCTGGCCTGCCCTACATTAGTTAATTAACCAAAGGTAAACAAATACGTTTGGTTTACACATTTAGCCATGCAGTGGGGAGACATTTTTACAGTTTTAAAAGCTAATTTCCTGCAATTCTACACATTTTTGCATTTACTTATGCCATGTTAATGGGATATCTGAGTGAGAGTGACTAACAAAATCAATGGGTGCCCTACCTCCTCCTCCATGCTTCACGGTGGGAACCACACATGCAGAGATAATCCGTTCACCTACTCTACGTCTCACAAAGACAAAAATCTCAAATTTGGACTCATCAGACCAAAGGACAGATTTCCACTGTCCTGGTTTCTTCAAAGAAACCACAAGCCATGGTTTCTTTGTCCATTGCTTGTGTTTCTTGTCCCAAGCAAGTCTCTTATTATTATTGGTGTCCTTTAGTAGTGCTTTCTTTGCAGCATTTCGACCATGAAGACCTGATTCAAGTAGTCTTCTCTGAACAGTTGATGTCGAAATGTGTTTGTTACTTGAACTCCGTGAAGCATTTATTTGGGCTTCAATTTCTGAGGCTGGTAACTCTCATGAACTTATCCTCTGCAGCAGAAGTAACTCTGAGTCTTCCTTTCCTGTGGTGGTCCTCATGAGAGCCAGTTTCATCATAGCGCTGGATGGTTTTTGCGACTGAACTTGAAGAAACTTTCAAAGTTCTTGAACTGTTCCATATTGACTGAACTTCACACCTTGAAGTAATGATGGACTGTCGTTTCTCCTTGTTCATTTGAGCTGTACTTGTCATAATATGGACTTGGTCTTTTACCAAATAGGGCTATCTTCTGTATACCTCCCTACCTTGTCACAAAACTACTGATTGGCTCAAACACATTATGAAGGAAAGAAATTTCACCATTTATTTTTTAACAAGGCGCACCTGTTAATTTAAATGCATTCCAGGTGACTACCTCATGAAGCTGGTATAGAGAATGCCAAGAGTGTGCAAAGCTGTCATCAAGGCAAAGGGTAGCTACTTTGAAGAATCTCAAATATAAAATATATTTTTTATTTGTTGAACACTTCTTTGGTTACTACATTATTCCATATGTGTTATTTCATAGTTTTGATGTCTTCACTATTATTCTAGAATGTAGAAAATAGTAAAAAAAATAAAGAAAAACCCTTGAATGAGTAGGTGTGTCCAAACTTTTGACTGGTACTGTACATTTACATAGGTCTACAATTTAATTAAGTCAGTGAGGTGAGTTTTATTTTTTTTTAATGTTTTTTTTTGTAGCTATTTTAGCTTTTTGCTCAAGTAATTTGAGATGGAAGGGAGCTCCATGTGGCAAGTGATCATTATACAGTATAAAACTGTGCATTGCCTTGAATTCGTTCGAGATTTGGGGACTGTGAAGAGACCCCTGTTGGCATGTCTGGTGTGGTAATTATGTGTGTCAGAGCTATTTTTGCGTACAGAGTGACAGTGCCATGCTTGTTATGAGGTCTGCCTGTATTTTTACTGCTTTACCATCGCAAGTCAAGTTGTTCGTCCTCTCTACTCAAACACTCAGGATTTACTGGTGTTCTAAGTCAAACATTGTAAAAACACATTATGACTGATCACAGCTGTAAAGGTGTACCATACCTTCAAACACTGCGTTTATTGTACTTCAGCTCTGTTTCTCCCAGTACCTGGTTAGTGGTTCCTCCCATTGAGGGCAATTAGAATGGTTGCATCTCCTGGAGACAATGTAACGTGACTTGCTTAGGGACGTGTTGCTTTGTTCGGGGAAAAAACTAGGTAATACTTAAAAGCATTTTGTTTTATTATACGATTATGTTAACAGGGAGTCATGCTGAGACCAAGGTCTCTTTTACAGATGAACCCATCAATAACACTTCAATATGCACAATACACATCAATATAAACATCAGAATTCACATTAAACCATTTATAAATATTGAATTATTTGTAAACATTTATAAACATTAAGGAAAGTGAAATGGGATACCTAGTCAGTTCCCAACTGAATGCATTCAAACTAAATGTGTCTTCCGTTTTTAACCATACCCCTCTGAAACATTATAAGCAAACCAGGACCAGCTCATCTTCAAGTATTGAGAATGGATGACCCTGGAAATTGCTAAATTGCTAACCTTGAAATATATTTGATCATTCAAATATATGATGGGGTGGTTTCTCCTCAAACTCAATGGCCTCCACCATTAAACTACATGCAGTACGGTACCTGAGATGTTCTCCTATTATTTATAGTGGTGCATTTCTCCCGCTCCTCCTATACATTAAAGTACAGATGTAGAATGTTAATTTGAGCCAGTTTGCTACAGCAGGAAAATAATCCTGCAGCAACAGGAAGTGTGAATATTCTAGTGGTGCTATATAATTGGTACTTGATCCTAAATGAAGACAGGATATCATAATGGAAGATGGATATCCACCCATAACTTAAAATATATCTTCTTGTTTTTTTTTATTTTTTTACCCTATTTCTCTCCCCAGTTTCGTGATAACCAATTGCAATCTAATTACGAACTTTCCTCATCACTGCAACTCCCAAACGGGCTCGGGAGAGTCGAAAGAAAAGTAATGCGTCCTCTGACACATGACCCACCAAGCCGCGCTTCTTAACACCCACCCGCTTAACCCGGAAGCCAGCCGCACCAATGTGTCGGAGGGAACACTGTCCAACTGACTACGGAGGTCAGCCTGCAGGCGCCCGGCCCACCACTAGGAGTCGCTAGAGCGCGATGAGCCAAGTAAAGCCCCCCCGGCCAAACCCTCCCCTAACTCGGACGACGTTGGACCAATTGTGCGCCACCTTATGAGACTCCCGGTCAGGACTGGTTGTGAGGCCTAAACTGTACCTTTCAATGAAAGCTCTGGAAAGATTTCTCTCTCTGGGGTGAGAAACAAAAAATCACTGCAGTTCACGTATCCCTTACGAGACAGACAATTCTGAGAACTGGCATTTCCCTTGTAATATTGGTGTTTGAGCAAGAGAAACCAGGTTTTCCCTCATCCCTGACACATGCCCAGGATACTGTCATTACGTACTGAGAGACAGACAGTTTTTCTAACTGGAATGCAGAAAAGGGAATATGAAGAGACATGATTTGCATACACAGAGGTATTATAAAGTGATCATGTCTGAATGACTTTGGATTCAAATCCTATACTTTACAAATACTGTTATGGTGGTGATATGTTCTAATTTTAAAAATAAGAAAAAAATGATTTGTATAATATAACATCTGGTGCCAAATTACACACAAATACACACACACAATTATGTATTGGCAGCATGATTGCCCTGTACAGAAGGTACTCGGCCTACCCAGCAAACCAAAAAAAATTCCCAGAACATTAGCTAACATTACCATTAAGTTCTAGTTAGGGTTTTATCCAACATTAGGATGATAACATCCCCAAAACATTCAAATAATGTTTTGATATCAACCATTTAAAAAATATTTAACCAGGCAAGTGAGTTAAGAACAAATTCTTATTTTCAACAACAGCCTAGGAACAGTGCCTGTTCAGGGGCAGGGGCAGAACGACCTTGTCAGCTCGGGGATTCGAACTTGCAACCTTCCGGTTACTATTCCAACACTCTAACCACTAGGCTACCCTGCCACCCCAATATCATTGGAATGGTGTATCATTGGAATGGTTACACCTGTAACAACCACCACGGACTATAGGTTTCTTATTAGGTGACCAGGCAATGTAATAATACAATGTTTTCTGGGAACCTTTTTGCAACATCAGGCAAATGTTTTTTTACAAACGTTGCATAGTCATCAGCACAACTGGATAGTTGTTTGTGTTATTAGAACTTTTGGGGCAACCTAATTAGTTGTTCTGGGAATGTTCACAGTACCAACTTTGGTTTGCTGGGTAGGTACACACAGTTCACTTCAGTCAACTGGGTCCCAGAGGGGCTTGTGCGGACAGGAGTACACACACACACACACACACACACACACACACACACACACACACACACACACACACACACACACACACACACACACACACACACACACACACACACACACACACACACACACACACACACACACACACACACACAGGCTCTCATTCCCGTTTCTCCTACTGGAGGAATGCTATGCAATGTGCATCCTCTCTGATCCCTCTAATCCCTGTGAGATTGAGCTCTATGCCTCTGCATCAGCAGCATGCCAAGGCAAGGCCACTCCAGCTGTTTGCTGTTTCACACTGGTTACGTCCCAAATGGCATCATATTCCCTATATAGTGCACTACATTTGACCAGTGCCCCTAGGGCAGTATGTTGGGAATAGGTCGCCATTAGGGACGCAGTCCGTCCCTTTTTAGTGTGGTCCACTTTGACACTTAGCTCCTCTCCCTTCTAGAACACTGAGATGGGTGACGAAACGAGCCATTACCCGGCAGCAACGGGATCGGTTGCATGCTTCGTGGGGCAGATGTGATGTAGAGCTCCACACCAACCAAGGACATAGAGATTATGACGGCTGGTTGATATGCCTGGATAACCTTTTCTACTGACCAATCTCCTCTGCAATAATACTCTAAGAATACCCTGATGATTCAGAATTTCCCTCCATTCTATTCTATGCTATTCTGTCATCAACTAGTTATGTATGTCTTTAATTCCAAACTGGAAGCCTCCAACTCTGTATGTCCCTTAGCCAATGGGTAAGAGCTGCATATGTCTGTCTATAAAGACTAGACCTCTGGGATCTGAAAACAATGGCTTATAGGCAGATCATATAGAGATCATATATAATAATCTTCATATCTTGACTGTATTTTCTGGGTTTATGGCAGCTCTTAAAGGTATCATGGTACGAGAGAAGAGAATACACACCATAAACTAAACGAGCAGCTCATAAAATCATACAGTACATTTCCTGTCAGATGGCATTTGGTTGTTTGGGGAGATCTGGGAAATCTCTTTACCCCTCCCGATCCAACCTCTACTTAGAAGCAATAACATTATATAATAGCCCCATCTGTTCCACAGATTGATTTAAAATACTCATTGTGTGTCATGTTATATCCCTTTGCAAATGATGGGTTCAGTAAATATTAAACAGGCTACACATACAAATGGGTTTTCCCAAGGCCGATCTCACTCATCTGGATATGCAGACTACAGATGGGTAAACTACTAAATTATGAGCGGTTTCACCTTGAGGTGTATGAGAGTGAAGCAGATTAGTGTGTTGTGTGAGTTCACCCAGTATTAAGGTGCATTCACGTGGATGGCTAGTCATTCAGAGGTTATGAACGGTGCAGTTGCCATCCTGCCAGCTCATTTACTCACTGAAACAATGGTAGTTTACATACACATGATATGTACAGTTCCTAAAGCTCTCTTGCAATGAGTGTTGTGTCCATGTCTTCAGTGCTATGTGTGAGTTGCTGAGACAGCAGGGGCTGTGATGCTTTAAGGACATCTAGTGGTATTGCAGTGATAGTGGCAAATTGAGATTCAAGTGACCACTTTATGAAAAAAGGTCTCAAACAAATGTAAATGACAGTTTCATCAACACAAATCTAGCTCTAATCTTAATGTTCAAATCAGCATTTAAAGTCAGAATAAAACCTGGCTTGTCTGCAAATACATACTATACTGCTTGACCTTGGAGAGAAAATGGCCAAAGGATTACTATAAACATAATAATTTCTTAGATAGGATACCGTTTTTAATATAATGGATTAGTTTGAGCCATACAGTTGATTGGAAAATACAAAAGGAATATAGTCAAATAGAAAAGCTAAACTATATTCTATTACCAATTTTCTTAGAACCAGAAATGCATCCTCTGCCTTACACACACAGGCACGCACGTACAACATCCCTGGAGAAAGTGTCAGGGGTTAAGTGTCTTGCTCAAGAGCACAACAGCTGTGGATGGTACCTGCGATCAGTGACCAACAGCCAGCCCTCTGTCGCTAGTCCTACATTTCAATAGTATTTCTGATGATGCAGATATAGCTACAGTAGCCCAAACCAGACACAAAAGAAAATCTGTCTTCTGCATCCACATATCGTGAATGTCTAGCTACCTGGTATGCGCCAAAACCTAACCTCAAGGTGGCGCTATATGAAAGCAAAACTGCTCAGTCTGGCAAAGCAACGTTTCAGGAACCTGCACAACCTGAAACAATAAGACAGTTTTAAGACGCCCTGGCACCTTTTTTTTATTGGTCAGTTTGCTTTTTCAGTAGTTCTATAACCCGCGTGGTTGGCTTAATTTGTCTTTACTAACTCGAAGTCAGCTGTCACCAACGTTTTTGGACAAAGCCGAAGGATACTAGCTTTGAGTTGAACTGGAAGAAGCAACTGGAGTCTATGAATTCTCAGCCAAAACCGAAATAAATGTAATGTTAGTGCCCCTTTTCTACATTTATTATTTTTTGACCAAACATATCACACTGGAGAGGATTACAAAAAAAAAACGGCATTATTTGCTTGTGCCAATGAAGGATTCGCTCTATCAACAGAGGAACACACACATTCATTGAGGAGGGGACACTTTGCTATATTGTTCAGGCTAGCCAGCTAGCTGTGTGTTTTTGTGTTAGCTCCTCAGGCTATATGGCTACGAATTTTGAACCCATACATGGCCTCTCCGAAGATGAAGTAAGTGAATATCTCATATCTCGATGTGTATGTAGTGTTTTAGTAAGATATCTGTATGGCGAACTAACGATGTCCAAGCTAGCTAGCTTACTAGCTAACGTTACAATGTGTCGTTACGCTCCAAAGGGAATGTTAGCCATCTTTAGGAGCTAGTGGAGGCCAGTTGCTCAGCTGTTATGATAGCTAGCTAGCTAGTTTCCTCGACAATACTTATTCCAATTTGAGGTATGTACGTAACGTTAGCTGTATAAGATGAACTAGATAAAGATACAAAAACCAAACCTGCACTGTGCTAACGTTACGCGTTTTTACTCAATCAATTTTTCCCCTACAGAAACCTATACAGTCACTGTACATGGGGTTTTTAAGTTGCAGCCGACGGTTAAACATAATTTGACGAAGATAAACATTAGCTAGCTAGTTATGGCAATTATTTTTTTTTTTTTTACTACAAGCTAGTTAACGTTAGTAACAATCAGTACTGTTAGCTACAATGTCAGTCAATCAGTGTAACTTCTAATTTGAAATCCAATTTAAACAACAAACAAAAAAACATCTGAACTATAACCTTATAAATGTGTGTATCAATTTAATATTTTTATTTCTCGCTCATATGAAAGATTAAGGTCCTTATGCTTCCAAAACCGTACCGCAAGCGATGCGTGTTCATGTTCAGACCTAGCTCTTGACAAAGCTCTGTACAGAAGACGCCTTCGTCCAATGACTCTCATGTGTGATGTAATGGAATTGAGTCATGATTTAAGGGCTGAATCTGTCTGTCTTCAATGACCATTATAAAGGACATTATGTTGACCATTTATTTGTTTGACAAGTGATTTCACTCCCAAGTAGATTCCAATGGCAGTAACTTAACCCCTCTTGTGTGTGTAACCTAGGATACATGCCCTTGATTTCCACATTACACTCTCATGAAGTTGGACACCAATTAAACATTGAGGATGTAGTTAAAATGATTTGGCCTCATACTGTAATTAAAATACCTCTGCTCTAAATGGTTTCCAGAGGCAGCACGTTTGGGACGACCCAGTTTTAAACCGCTAAAACAGCAACTCTTTGTTTCAATCTGCCTACTATTCTCGTAACATTCCTTTGGAGATGAAGAGCAGAGGACGTGTGGGTTCCTTCACTGTCTTTCCCTGTGTAAGCAATGCCAATGTTGTGGGCGAATACTTTCTCTATGCATGAGTTTATGCAAAGTTTTGTGTTTAGGGCTTATAGGGATCTCATTAATAATATTCTATGCACAATAAGGCTATAGGTCGCAGTTGCTGCTAATAATAATAATAATGTAATTCATTATTTGTGTGCATCGAAACAATAAGTGGTGTGACTGACTGTGTCAGAATTCAGAACCCTGGTACCAGGGAGACTCTTAAGTATTCGGAGTCATGACGGTCTTCAGGAAAAGGTGGGCATAATTATTCATTCCTCACATAGGGCTACTTGGAACAGCTGGGTAAGCCGCCTGGGCTGTTACAAGCTTATTGTCCCCCACATTCCCATTCCCACCCATTGCGAGCACTTATCATAATTAGTGACGTGATTTGTTTTTAGCTATTATGTATACGACGGTGTAAACATTAGCTCACAGAGAGTGTCATTGATTTTGTTTAGCCGTTAGGCATCACAACTTGCATTGTAGTTAAAAAGAAACACTGCTGTCTCAGGTTATGGGAGACGGCTGGCTGGCAGGCAGGCTGGCTGGGGTGGTAGGAAGGTTGGCAGGCAGGCTAGCTGGGGTGGTAGGCTGGGATGGCAGGCAGGTTGGCTGGGGTGGCTCCCTTCCTTCCTTCCTTTTTGAAGAGGCTCATGCTACAGAGCTGGGGGGGTGATTTTGGTTTTTCACTTCCCAAATCGCTACAGAAAAGGATTTGGGCGGACTAGAAACACAGTTGTACATTAGGCCTATTTGTTTATCAAATTAAGTTACATTTACCTGTAGTTAAAAATAAAATAAAATAACTCTAACCAGGTAAGTTAATAGAGAATGAGAACATTAATGTTGAACGACAACTTGAGTAGGTAATCTAATGGTTGACATAGCTAATGTTATGAATGATTGTATTAAACCAGGCTGGTCATTTTGAAAGGTGAGGATGAAAATTGGGCCAGGACACAGTGTTGACTAGGCCTAACTCTTACAACAACAGACATAGTTCCTGTCCTGGGGCATTTAGGTACACCTAGAATAGAGGGAGAAGCCCTCCAGCTCTGACACTACTCCCAACAATAACCTAACATCACCTGATCAACGTCAGCAAGGCAAAGGAGCTGATCGTGGACTACAGGAAATGGAGGGGCAGGCACACCCCCAACGACATCGATGGGGCTGTAGTGGAGCGGGTCAACACAACCTAAGGAATTAACATGGTCCCCACACACAACTGTGGGGCATGACAGCGCCTCTTCCTCAGGGGGCTGAAAAGATTTGGCATGGACCCTCAGATCCTCAAAAAGTTATACAGCTGCACCATCGAGAGCATCTTGACTGGCTGCATTACCGCTTGGTACAGCAACTGAAAGGCACCCGATTACGGCCCAGTACATCACTGGGGCCGACCTCACTGCCATCCAGGACCTCTATAGCTGGCGGGGTCAGAGGAAGGCCCCCAAAAAGGTCAGACTTCAGCCACCCGAGTCATAGACTGTTCTCTCTGCTACTACCAGGCAAGTGGTACCAGTGCACGAAGTCTGGAACCAACAGGACTCGGAACAGGTTCAACCCCCCCCAAGCCATAAGACTGCTAAATAGCTAATCAAATTTATACCCGGACGACAAACCTTTTTTTAGTTTTGTCATTATGGGGTATTGTGTGTAGATTGATGAGGAAAAATATTTTAGAATAAGGCAGTAACGTAACAAAATGTGTCCAAAAAAAATAGGTATCTGAATACTTCCCAACTGCACTGTACATACACTACATGACAAAAAGTATGCTGTCAAATATCTCATTCTAAAATCATGAGCATTAATATGGAATTTGTCCCCACCCTTTGCTGCTGTAACAGCCTCCACTCTTCTGGGAAGGCTTTCCAGTAGATGTTGGAACATGCTGCTGGGACTTGCTTCCGTTCAGCTTCGAGCATTGGTGAGGTCGGGCAATGATGTTGGGCAATTAGGTCTGGCTCGCAGTTGGCGTTCCAATGCATCCCAAATATGTTTGAATGGGGTTGAGGTCAGGGCTCTGTGCAGGCCAGTCAAGTTCTTCCACACCCATCTCGACATACCATTTCTGTATGGGCCTCACTTAGTGCATGGGGGGGGCACTGTCATGCTGAAACAGGAAAGGGCCTTCCCCAAACGTTTGCCACAAAGTTGGAAGCAAAGAATCGTCTAGAATGTCATTGTATGCTGTAGCATTAGCCCGAACCATGAAAAACAGCCCAAGACCATTATTCCTCCTCCACCAAACTTTACAGCTGGCACTATGCATTCGGGCAGGTAGCTTTCTTACACCTCTCCAGACAAAGCTTAGTATTGCACATGGTGATCTTAGACTTGTGTGCGTCTGCTTAGCCATGGAAACCCATTTCATGAAGCTCCCAACGAACAGATCTTGTGCTAACGTTGCTTCCAGAGGCAATTTGGAACTCGGTAGTGAGTGTTGCAACTGAGGACAGACAATTTTTATGTGCTTCAGCACTTGGCGGTCCCGTTTTGTGAGCTTGTGTTGCCTACCACTTCGCAGCTGAGCCGTTGTTGCTCCTAGAAGTTTCCACTTCTAAATAACAGCATTTACAGTTGACTAGGGCAGAAATTTAACAAGCTGACTTGTTGGAAAGGTGGCATCCTAGGATGGTGCCACGTTGAAAGTCACTGAGCTCTTCAGTAAGGCCATTCTACTGACAATGTTTGTCTTTGGAGATTGCATGGCTGTGTGCTTGATTTTTATACACCTGTCAGCAACGATTGTGGCTGAAATAGCCAAATCCACTAATTTGAAGGGTGCCCACGTACTTTTGTGTATGTATGTGTGTGTATCTACCTCAATTACCTCGTACCCCAGCTCTCCGACTTGGTACATGCACTCCCTTTTATATAGCCATGTTATTACCTCGTACCAAATCGATGTGCTGGGGTACGTGTACTCCCTGTATATAGCCATGTTATTACCTCGTACCCCAGCACATCGACTTGGTACATGTAATCCCTGTATATAGCCATGTTATTACCTCGTACCTCAGCACGTCAAATTGGTACATGTACTCCCTGTATATAGCAATGTTATTTTCTACATCCTGTATATAGCAATGTTATTTTCTACATCCTGTATATAGCCATGTTATTTTCTACTTCCTGTATATAGCCATGTTATTTTCTACTTCCGGTATATAGCCATGTTATTACCTCGTACCTCAGCACGTCAAATTGGTACATGTACTCCCTGTATATAGCCATGTTATTTTCTACTCCCTGTATATAGCCATGTTATTTTCTACTTCCTGTATATAGCCATGTTATTTTCTACTTCCTGTATATAGCCATGTTATTTTCTACATCCTGTATGTAGCCATGTTATTTTCTACTTCCTGTATGTAGCCATGTTATTTTCTACTTCCTGTATGTAGCCATGTTATTTTCTACTTCCTGTATGTAGCCATGTTATTTTCTACTTCCTGTATGTAGCCATGTTATTTTCTACTTCCTGTATGTAGCCATGTTATTTTCTACTTCCTGTATATAGCCATGTTATTTTCTACTTCCTGTATGTAGCCATGTTATTTTCTACTTCCTGTATATAGCCATGTTATTTTCTACTTCCTGTATGTAGCCATGTTATTTTCTACTTCCTGTATGTAGCCATGTTATTTTCTACTTCCTGTATATAGCCATGTTATTTTCTACTTCCTGTATATAGCCATGTTATTTTCTACTTCCTGTATATAGCCATGTTATTTTTACTCCTTATTGTTATTCACTGAGTGTTCATGGTGACACTATTTCAATTATCACTAATCACATTTCCATCCACAGTTTTTATCCAAGTAAAGTCATACACACGGTATATATAAATAATCACGACAGCTGTGATGGAAACTGAACGTTATGGTAAAAGGTTATAAATGCAGACAGACAATGTCTGTTCCACATGGTGTGATTTTTGTGTCGGTAAAATGAATGATGTGAGAACGCGGTGGAAATGCTTTGTGCGCAAATACTGATATAACATCCAAATGGAAGTAAACTTGGAGTCACTCCATTTATGTGGTGTGTGTGTGTGTGTGATCTTCACTCCGACTCGTGGGGAAAGCATGCTGTTTATTAGGCTACAGATGAAATAAGTTATGATGAACTTCACAGGTTGGTGAAAGTGCAAGGTGATTTTCTTTCCCATTAGATACAGAGGGTCTTATTCTGTTGACATGATAATCGATGCTTGGCTGACGGCAGACAAGCTAAAAAAAATTATATATATATATTTATTTATTTTTTGGTTCATTAAAATCTCATATAGGTTATACCTGCTCTCTAGCCAACAGAGCATAGATATCACTGTTGTGTAGAGCGCACGTGACGATACCAGTGTGCACACTCGCTATATAACGCAACATTATTTTTGTGAACGAATCATCAGTAGTGTTGAAAATGTAAACCACTTCAACTCCCATGTACCGAAAACCTTTTTTAAATTCTGTGCTTGGGAATTGAGCTGCAAAAGGTGTCTTTATGTGCGCTAAGTCACCACGCACAGCCTTTTATCTGCAAAGAGTCCATTTGATTGAAACAACTCAGGTGGTAATATGGGCGTATTGTTTTTATGCAGAAGTTTGAATATTCATATTAAAATCTGTCGCCAATTGAATGGAAACCTAGCTATTACCTAATTGACGTATTCAATTGAATGTCATTAATCAGTATCAAATATGGGGTGAAGTTAGGCTACCCTACTACCACTTTCTCATCATAAACAAGTTTTCTCTGTTCTGGGATTGTAGAGGGAGTCTGTCTTACAACTGAAGTAGCCTGCAGATTTCACACACCTTCCCTCAAAGGTATTCTTAGAGAGCATCCTGTCAGAGTCCCGGGAGTTGGCATAGCTTCTGTACTTGGAAAATTCCTAAATTCCCTCTGGAAGCCAACCACAGTTATTTAAGTAATGCTTTAAAGAAGCCGTGGCCAGTCTTTCACCAGTGAACTTCTTGACACAATGCTCGCTTAACCCGGAAGCAAGCTGCACCAATGTGTCGGTGGAAACACTGTACACTTGGCGATTGTGTCAGAGTGCATTGCGCCCGGTCCGCCACACAAGTCGCTAGAGCGTGATGAGAAAGAGGACAAGCAGGCCGGCCAAACCCTCCCCTAACACGGCCGTCTAATGGGCGTCCCGTTCGCGGCCGGCTGTGACACAGCCTGGGCTCAAACCAGGATCTGTAGTGACGATGCAGTGCCTTAGACCGCTGCGCCACTGCGTGTACACTTTAAAAAAATAACTATGTGTGTGTGTGTGTGTGTGTGTGTGTATGTATGTATGTATGTATGTATGTATGTATATATATATACACACACATACACATACACACACTACAGTTAAAATGTTTGGGGTCACTTAAATGTTCTTGTTTTTGAAAGAAAATAACACAATTGATCGGAAATACAGTGTAGACATTGTTAATGTTTATTGTAGCTGGAAATGGCTTTTTTAATAAATATATTTTTTTAAATATCTACATGGGTGTACAGAGGCCCATTATCAGCAACCATCACTCCTGTGTTCCAATGGCACTTTGTGTTAGCTAATCCAAGTTTATCATTTTAAAAGGCTAATTGATCATTAGAAAACCCTTTTGCAATTGTTAGCATAGCTGAAAACTATTGTCCTGATTAAAGAAGCAATAAAGAGTTCCTCTGTCCAGTGTTTGTGTTATTTTGCCCACCTTAATCTTTTTTTTTTTTGTTATTCGCCAGTCTGAGATGACTTTTTCTTTGCAACTCTGCCGTAGAAGGCCAGCATCCCGGAGTCGCCTGTTGACGTGTTTTGCGGGTACTATTTAATGAAGCTGCCAGTTGAGGACTTGTGAGGCGTATATTTTTCAAACTAGACACTCTAATGTACTTGTCCTCTTGCACCGGGGCCTCCCACTCTTTATATTCTGGTTAGGGCCAGTTTGTGCTGTTCTGTTCTGTTATTCTTATTGTGTTACTTTTTATTATTCTTATTTTAGTCTACTTGGTAAATATTTCCTTCTTGAACTGCACTTTTGGTTAATGGCTTGTAAGTAAACATTTCATGGGAAAGTTTACACTTGTTGTATTTGGCGCATGTGACAAAGTTTGATTTGATATAAATATAAAACAAAAATGTACCCCCTTTTTCTCCCCAGTTTCGTGATTACAATTTTGTTTAATCTTTTGCCTTCAGAACAGCCTCAATTGGTTGGATCATGGACTCTACAAGGTGTCAAGTATTCCACAGAGATGCTGGCCCATGTTGACTCCAGTGCTTCACACAGTTGTGTCAACTTTGCTGGATGTCCTTTGGGTGGTGGACCATTCTTGATACACATGAAACTGCTGTGCATGAAAAACCCAGCAGCGTTGCAGTTCTTAACACAAACCCCTGCGCCTGGCACCTACTACCATACCCTGTTCAAAGGCACTTAAATATTTGTGGCTTGCCCATTTACCCTCCGAATGGCATAAATACACAATCCATGTCTCAAGGCTTAAAAATCCTTATTTTAACCCGTCTCCTCCCCTTCATCCACACTGGTTGAAGTGGATTTAACTGGTGACATCAATAAGGGATCAAAGCTTTCATCTGGATTCACTTGGTCAGTCTTTCATGGAAAGAGCAGGTGTTCTTAATATTTTGTATACTCAGTGTATAATTTTTTTTCTGCACTCAGATATTTCTCTGTTAGATACTGCTCATTCTGATATGTCTTAATTTTTGTATAAACTTTTGGATGAGGTGTGTATTGTTATTGTAATGCTAGATTTTGCTGCTCTGTTGTAGCTAGAAACATAAGCATTTTGCTGCACCTGCGATAACATTTGCAAAACTGTTTACTCCACCAATAAACTTTGAATTAAGACTCATAGGCAAGAATTTCACCAAGACACCCTACCCTGTCTAGTTTGAAAGCTGGTTGTAACACTACCTACCCCTATTATGAGGAGGAGAGAGGCCTAGATTGGACAGGGACTGTGTCATGTGTTCTTCACCGGTAAGGCAACTTAGAGATAGACGACACACATGAAAGAAGGTACGTGGGAAAGGTTGCTCAAAGTAGTTTACTGTACCACGCCTTACTACAGGTACTGTTGACCTGGTTGGCAGCTCGTATGCCTTTGTTCGTGACTGGCACTGTTGGCTCGGCTGATTGGAGAACTCACTCTGCTTAAACACAGTGGGAAAAAATACTAGCCTGTCAGTCGAATAGGGGAAGAGCATGTTCGGAGTAGAGAACTCCTTCAAGACTGTTGGAAAAGCATTCCAGGTGAAGCTGGTTGAGAGAATGCCAAGAGGATGCGAAACTGTCATCAAGGCAAAGGATGGCTACTTTGAAGAATCTCATCTCAAATATATTTTGATTTGAAAACTTTTGGTTATTACATGATTCCAAATGTGTTGTTTCATAGTTTTGATGACTTCACTTATTTTACAATTAAAACAAGAAAGAAAAACCCTTTAAATGAGTAGGTGTCCAAACTTTTGACTGATACTGGTCAATGGGTAGGCTAATGGGCTATATACATTCCTGATAATCCCAGTCAGTCTTCAGTGAGAGTGAAGAGCAAGTAGGGCTGAGAATGGCCAGGGACCTCACCATACGATATTATCACAATACTTAGGTGCTGATACGATATGTATTGCGATTCTCAAGATTTTACACTGTGTACAAAATCATTAAGGATACCTGCTCTTTACATAACATAGGTCAGGTGAAAGCTATGATCCCTCCACTTGTTAAATCCACTTCAATCAGTGTAGATGAAGGGGAGGAGACCGGTTAAAGAATGATTTTTAAGCCTTGAGACAATTGAGACATGGATTGTGTATGTGTGCCATTCAGAGTGAATGGGCAGGACAACAGATTTAAGTGCCTTTGAACAGGGTATGGTAGAAGGTGCCAGGCACACCAGTTTGAGCGTGTCAAGAACTGCAATGCTGCCGGGTTTTTCTCGCTCAACGGTTTCCCGTGTGTATCTAGAATGGTCCATCACCCAAAGGATATCCAGCCAACTTGACACAACTGTCGGAAGCATTGGAGTCAACATGGGCCAGCATCCATGTGGAACGCTTTCAACACCCTGTATAGTCCATGCCCTGACAAATTGAGGCAGTTCAACTCAATCTTAGGAAGGTGTTCTTAATGTTTTGTACACTAGGTGAATATGTATTGTGATTCGATGTTCCAAACATATTGCTCTCTATATGTCTGCTGCAAGAGAGACGAGACGAGACGAGACAGCATGGATGAAAAATTAGTTTTGATCAGTCAGGGAAATAAAAGCGCTGACGACATGTTTACTCACCATAAAGAAAAAAGCAAATGGATAACTAGCTATAGGATGAAAAATACAGCCACAGCTACAGTTATCTAACACTACTTTGTCTTTTCGAAGTAGGCCTATTGGCCAAGGCAGACTGAGGCCGCCAACAATGTTATCCATTCAAATCATTTAGACTGTTGTGTGATAAAATATGTTTTTATTATAACATGTTTTGTTTTAAATGCTTCTTTTGCAGAATGAAACCAGAGTTCTCCGTGTCAAGGTTGTGGCAGGCATTGATCTGGCAAAGAAAGACATTATCGGAGCCAGGTGAGCATGAGCTAGGCTGTGTTTCTGTGTGTTTGGCTACCACTGCTGCCCTTTTGAATTCTCTAGAACATTCCAAAGACATTGCGCCAACCTAGACTAGTAAACCTTGAGCCAAACCTAGATTAGTAAACTTTGAACCAAACCTAGATTAGTAAACCTTGAGCCAAATGTTCTCAATGATTACTAAACTGACTTTACTTCCAAGTCACATGACCCAGATCCATAAGTTAAGAGAAAATGAGGTATTGTCATATCCATTTTACCCATGGATTTCTACCAAGGGTTTCTTTTGAGGAATTGTGCGTGAGCTTTGTCCCCCTCCCCCTTTTTGAAAATGTTTTAAATAAAAGATTAACAATTTAAATGTGCTTTTATGCTGACAAGATTTAAAAGGTTAATTTAAACAGAGGGCCTCTTTTCTTTGTGCTAAATGCAGGCAAGGATCAAAGGAGTTGCTTAAACGCAGTTCTCACTGTGTAATCGTGGTAATATAGAACACCATCCTGTGAAGACACATGGATAGATAACTAACCTGCGTATCTGTTGCTTCATGCTCCATTGTGTAAGATCTGTGTGTTGTTTCTAATGAATTCCAATGCCCTCCTGACCAATGCAAAAGACAACAACACAATCACTCATTAGCTTTTCTAAAGCGCACCCTCCCTTTTTTTAGTTAAACATTTTCTACTCTACTCTATTGTTTGTGTTCCGTGGAGTGCAGCAAGGCCTTCTAGTGAGTTGTGTCCCAAATGGCTCCCTATTCGTGCACCACAATAGTAGTGCACAGTAGTGCACTTGTGTAGGGAATGGGGTTCTGCTACAGACCTACATACAGCCCCTCTCCCCAGGCTCTGCTACAGACCTACATACAGCCCCTCTGCCCAGGCTCTGCTACAGACTTACATACAGCCCCTCTCCCCAGGCTCTGCTACAGACCTACATACAGCCCCTCTCCCCAGGCTCTGCTACAGACCTACATACAGCCCCTCTGCCCAGGCTCTGCTACAGACTTACATACAGCCCCTCTCCCCAGGCTCTACTACAGACCTACATACAGCCCCTCTCCCCAGGCTCTGCTACAGACCTACATACAGCCCCTCTCCCCAGGCTCTGCTACAGACCTACATACAGCCCCTCTGCCCAGGCTCTGCTACAGACTTACATACAGCCCCTCTCCCCAGGCTCTGCTACAGACCTACATACAGCCCCTCTCCCCAGGCTCTGCTACAGACCTACATACAGCCCCTCTCCCCAGGCTCTGCTACAGACCTACATACAGCCCCTCTCCCCAGGCTCTGCTACAGACCTACATACAGCCCCTCTCCCCAGGCTCTGCTACAGACCTACATACAGCCCCTCTCCCCAGGCTCTGCTACAGACTTACATACAGCCCCTCTCCCCAGGCTCTGCTACAGACCTACATACAGCCCCTCTCCCCAGGCTCTGGTACAGACCTACATACAGCCCCTCTCCCCAGGCTCTGCTACAGACCTACATACAGCCCCTCTGCCCAGGCTCTGCTACAGACTTACATACAGCCCCTCTCCCCAGGCTCTGCTACAGACCTACATACAGCCCCTCTCCCCAGGCTCTGCTACAGACCTACATACAGCCCCTCTCCCCAGGCTCTGGTACAGACCTAGATACAGCCCCTCTCCCCAGGCTCTGGTACAGACCTACATACAGCCCCTCTCCCCAGGCTCTGGTACAGACCTACATACAGCCCCTCTCCCCAGGCTCTGCTACAGGCCTACATACAGCCCCTCTCCCCAGGATCTGCTACAGACCTACATACAGCCCCTCTCCCCAGGCTCTGCTACAGACCTACATACAGCCCCTCTCCCCAGGCTCTGGTACAGACCTAGATACAGCCCCTCTCCCCAGGCTCTGGTACAGACCTAGATACAGCCCCTCTCCCCAGGCTCTGGTACAGACCTACATACAGCCCCTCTCCCCAGGCTCTGCTACAGGCCTACATACAGCCCCTCTCCCCAGGCTCTGGTACAGACCTACATACAGCCCCTCTCCCCAGGCTCTGCTACAGACCTACATACAGCCCCTCTCCCCAGGCTCTGGTACAGACCTACATACAGCCCCTCTCCCCAGGCTCTGCTACAGACCTACATACAGCCCCTCTCCCCAGGCTCTGGTACAGACCTACATACAGCCCCTCTCCCCAGGATCTGCTACAGACCTACATACAGCCCCTCTCCCCAGGCTCTGCTACAGACCTACATACAGCCCCTCTCCCCAGGCTCTGGTACAGACCTAGATACAGCCCCTCTCCCCAGGCTCTGCTACAGACCTACATACAGCCCCTCTCCCCAGGCTCTGCTACAGGCCTACATACAGCCCCTCTCCCCAGGCTCTGCTACAGGCCTACATCAAATGAAAATCAAATCGCATTTTATTTGTCACATGCTCCGAATACAACCTTACTGTGAAATGCTTACAAGCCCTTAACCAACAATGCAGTTCAATAAATAGTAAAGAAAATATTTACTAAATAAATCAAAAAGTAACACAAGAAAATGACATAACAATAACGAGATTATATACAGGGGGTACCAGTACCGAGTCAATGTGGAGGCTATATACAGGGGGTACCAGTACCGAGTCAATGTGTGGGGGTATAGGTTAGTCGAGGTAATTTGTAAAATGACTATGCATAGATAATAAACAGTGAGTAGCAGCAGTGTGAAAACGAAGGGGGGGGTCAATGTAAATAGTCCAGGTGGCCATTTGATTAGTTGTTCAGCAGTCTTATTGCTTGGGGGGTAGAAGCTGTCAAGCAGTCTTTTGGACCTAGACTTGGCGCTCCGGTACCGCTTGCCATGCGGTAGCAGAGAGAACAGTCTATGACTTGAGTGACTGGAGTCTTTGACCATGTTTTGGACTTCCTCTGACACCGCCTAGTATATAGGTCCTGGATATCAGGAAGCTTGGCCCCAGTGATGTACTGGGCCGTACCCACTACCCTCGGTCAGATGCATACAGCCTAGGTTAGTCCTTTGGATCCTTTTGGCCTAACCTATTCTATTTCTCCAATATCTTTATCCCTTCCTCTCTGAATTATTTCCCCCCGTGAAACAGCTGGAAAGGAACGAAGTCCTCACTAGACCAGAGATTAAACATTAGTATTACCAGAATGGTTATCTAGTCAAATCAAATCAAACTGTATTTGCCACATGCACAGAATACCATAAGTGTATACTTCACTGTGAAATGCTTACTTACAAGCCCTTAACCAACAGTGTAGACTTCACCGTGAAATGCTTACTTACAAGCCCTTAACCAACAGTGTAGACTTCACCGTGAAATGCTTACTTACAAGCCCTTAACCAACAGTGTAGACTTCACCGTGAAATGCTTACTTACAAGCCCTTAACCAGCAGTGCAGACTTCACCGTGAAATGCTTACTTACAAGCCCTTAACCAACAGTGTAGACTTCACCGTGAAATGCTTACTTACAAGCCCTTAACCAACAGTGTAGACTTCACCGTGAAATGCTTACTTACAAGCCCTTAACCAGCAGTGCAGACTTCACCGTGAAATGCTTACTTACAAGCCCTTAACCAACAGTGTAGACTTCACCGTGAAATGCTTACTTACAAGCCCTTAACCAGCAGTGCAGACTTCACCGTGAAATGCTTACTTACAAGCCCTTAACCAGCAGTGCAGACTTAACCGTGAAATGCTTACTTACAAGCCCTTAACCAGCAGTGCAGTTCAAGAAGAAGAAAAATATTTACCAAGTAGGCTATAATAAAAAGTAACAAAATAAGAAAAACAAATAATGAGGCTATATACAGGGGGCACCGGTACCGAGTCAGTGTGCAGGGGTACAGGCTAGTTGAGGTAATCTGTACATGTAGGTGGGGGCGAAGTGACTATGCATAGGTAACAAACAGTGAGTAGCAGCAGTGTACAAGAGGGGGGGTGTCAATGTAAATTGTCCTGTGCCGATTTTTTTATGAATTGTTCTGCATTCTAATGGCTTGGGGGTAGAAGCTGTTGAGGAGCCTTTTGGTCCTAGACTTGGCGCTCCGGTACCGCTTGCCGTGCGGTAGCAGAGAAAAGTCTATGACTGGAGTCTCTTTTATGGGCTTTCCTCTGACACCACCTATTCTATAGGTCCTGGATGGCAGTAAGCTTGGCCCCAGTGATGTACTGGGCCATTCGCACTATCCTCTGTAGCGCCATGCCGAGCAGTTGTCATACCAGGCGGTGATGCAACCGGTCACGATGCTCTCCATGGTGTAGCTATAGAACCTTTTTGAGGATGTGAATTTGAGTGGGTATGTGAATTTGAGTGGGTCTAGGGTGTCTGGGAGGATGCTGTTGATGTGAGCCATGACCAGCCTTTCAAAGCACTTCATGGCTACAGACATGAGTTCCACGGGCTGTAATTATTTAGGCAGGTTACCTTCGCTTCCTTGGGCACAGGGACTATGGTGGGCTGCTTGAAACATGTAGGTATTTCAGACTCAGTCAGGGAGAGGTTGAAAATGTCAGTGAAGACACTTGCCAGTTGGTCTGCGCATGCTTTGAGTACTCGTCCTGGTAATCCGTCTGGTCCAGCGGCTTTGTGAATGTTGACCTGTTTTAAAGGTTTTGTTCACATCAGCTACCGAGAGCGTTATCACACAGTCATCCAGAACAGCTGGTTCTCTCACGCATGCTTCAGTGTTGCTTGCCTCGAAGCGAGCATAAAAGGCATTTAGCTTGTCTGGTAGGATCGCGTCACTGGGCAGCTCGCGTCTGGGTGTCCCTTTGTAGTCCCTAATAGTTTTCGAGCCCTGCCACATTCGACGAGCATCAGAGCCGGTGTAGTAGGATTCAAAGCGTCAATACAGGTTTAAGTTTGTTGGTTCGTCTGAGGGCATAGCGGGATTTATTATGTGTGTCCGGATTAGTCTCCCACTCTTTGAAAGCGGCAGCTCTAGCCCTTAGCTCGATGCGGATGTTGCCTGTAATCCATGGCTTCTGGTTGGGATATGTACGTACAGTCACTGTGGGGACGACGTCATCAATGCACTTATTGATGAAGCTGATGACTGAGGTGGTGTATTTCTCAATGCCATTGGATGAATCCAGGAACATATTCCAGTCTGTGCTAGCAAAACAGTCCTAAAGTGTAGCATCCGCGTCATCTACCCACTTCTGTATTGAGCGTGTCACTGGTACTTCCTGCTTTAGTTTTTGCTTGTAAGCAGGAATCAGGAGGATAGAATTGTGGTCAGATTTGCCAAATGGAGAGCTTTGTATGCATCTCTGTGTGTGGAGTAAAGGTGGTCTAGGATTTTTTTTCCCCCTTGTTTGCACATGTGACATGTAGGTAAAAAGTTGGTAAAACTGATTTGTTTGCCTGCATTTAAGTCCCCGGCCACTAGGAGCGCCGCTTCTGGGTGAGCATTTTCTTATTTTCTTATGGCCTTAGAGTTGGTTGAGAGCGGTCTTAGTGTCAGCTTCATTCTGTGGTGGTAAATAGACAGCTACGAATAATATAGGTAGTCTGATCAACAGCTTTTCATAAGGTACTTGACCTCAGCTTTTCGTAAGGTACCTCGAGACTTCTTTAATATTATAATATTGCGCACCAGCTATTATTGACAAATAGACACACACCCCTCGTTTTACCAGAGGTACCGTCTGTTCTGCCGGTGCATGGAAATCCCGCCAGCTCTATATTGTCAGTTTCTTCGTTCAGCCACGTCTCGGTGAAATATAAGATGTTACAGTTTTTAATGTCCCGTTGGTAGGATAATCTTAATGGTAGGTCATCCATTTTATTGGATCTGGGCCTGTTCCAATGAAAGCAGGATATCCTTCTCGTTAAAGGAAAAAGTGTATTCTAGTCCGCGGTAAGTTATCACTTTTCTGATGTCCAGAAGTTATTTTCGGTCATAAGAGATGGTAGCAGCAACATTATGTACACTAAGTTAAAAAATAGGTTACGCAAAAAAAATAACAAAATTGCACAATTAGTTGGGAGAATGTAAAATGTCAGCCATGTTCTTCGGCACCATCTTTACTTTTCGCAGCCTAAACCTGGAGTTGACCTATTTACATGATAATGAACATCAACTCCAACAATAGGCTCGATTAGAATAAGTCAAAGCCCATGGAAAAGCAATAACTAGTTAACTTCCCTCACTAGGAGAGTAATTTAATTTTTGGTTGTTTAGCAGATGCTCTTACCCAGAGCGACTTACAGTAAGTAGTGAGTGCATGCATTTTCGTACTTGTCTACTGTGGGAACGAACCCACACTCCTGTTTGTTGCAAGCTCCATGCTCTACCAACTGGGCCACACAGGACAACTGTGTAGTGGATCCCACACAACAGGGTTTCCCCATCGTGTGTGTGCAGTTGAAGTCGGAAGTTTACATACACTTAGGTTGGAGTCATTAAAACTCATTTTTCAACCACTCCACAAATTTCTTGTTAACAAAATATAGTTTTGACAAGTCGGTTAGGACATCTACTTTGTGCATGACACAAGTAATTTTTCCAACAATTGTTTACAGACAGAATATTTCACTTATAATTCACTGTATCACAGTTCCAGTGGGTCAGAAGTTTACTTACACTAAGTTGACTGTGCCTTTAAACAGCTTGGAAAATTCCAGAAAATTATGTCATGGCTTTAGAAGCTTCTGATCGGCTAATTGACATTATTTGAGTCAATTGGAGGTGTACCTGTGGATCTATTTCAAGGTCTACCTTCACACTCAGTGCCACTTTGCTTGACATCATGGGAAAATCAAAATAAATCAGCCAAGACCTCAGAAAAAATATTGTAGACCTCCACAAGTCTGGTTCATCCTTGGGATGGTACCACGTTCATCTGTACAAACAATAGTACGCATACCGCTCAGGAAGGAGACGCGTTCTGTCTCCTAGAGATGAACGTACTTTGGTGTGAAAGTGCAAATCAATCCCAGAACAACAACAAAGGACCTTGTGAAGATGCAGGAGGAAACAGGTACAAAAGTATCTATATCCACAGTAAAACTAATCCTATATTGACATATCCTGAAAGGCCGCTCAGCAAGGTAAAAGCCACTGCTCCAAAACCGCCATAAAAAAGCCAGACAACGGTTTGCGACTAGACATGGGGACAAAGATTGTACTTTTTGGAGAAATGTTCTCTGGTCTGATGAAACAAAAATAGAACTGTTTGGCCATAATGACCATTGTTATGTTTGGAGGTAAAAGGGGGAGGCTTGTAAGCCGAAGAACACCATCCCAACCGTGAAGCATGGGTGGTGGCAGCATCCTGTTGTGGGGGTACTTTGCTGCAGTTGGGACTGGTGCACTTCACAAAATAGATGACATCAAGAGGCAGGAAAATGATGTGGATATATTGAGGCAACATCTCAAGACATCAGTCAAGAAGTTAAAGCTTGGTCGCAAATGGGTCTTCCAAATGGACAATGGCCCCAAGCATACTTCCAAAGTTATGGGTTAAGGACAACAAAGTCCAGGTATTGGAGTGGCCATCATAAAGCCCTGACCTCAATCCTATAGAAAATTTGTGGGCAGAACTGAGAAAGCATGTGTGAGCATGGAGGCCTACAAACCTGACTCAGTTACACCAGCTTTGTCAGGAGGAATGGGCCAAAATTCATCCAACTTATTGTGGGAAGCTTATGGAGGGAAACCTGAAACGTTTGACCCAAGTTAAACAATGTAACGGCAATGCTACCAAATACTAATTGAGTGTATGTAAACTTCTGACCCACTGGGAATGTGACGAAAGAAATAAAAGCCGAAATAAATCGTTCTCTCTACTATTATTCTGACATTTCACATTCTTAAAATAAAGTGGTGATCCTAACTGACCAAAGACAGTTAATTTTTACCAGGATTAAATGTCAGGAATTTTGAAAAACTGAGTTGAAATGTATTTGGCTAAGGTGTATGTAAACTTCCGACTTCAACTGTATATGTATATAAAAATGGCCACCCCCCATTCAAGGGCTAACACTGCCACACATTAACCCCTTAGTAGAGCTTTTGCAAAGCCTATCTCAAATCAAATTTTGTTTGTAACACACACATTTAGCAATTGTTATTGCGGGTGTCACGAAATGCTTGTGTTTCTAGCTCCAACAGTGCAGTAATATCTAACAATTGACATCAATACACACAAGCTAAAAGTAAAATAATGGAATTAAGAAATGTATAAATATTAAGACGCCAATGTCGGAGTGGTATTAAAATACTAAATACAGTAGAATAGAATTCAATATATACATATGAGATGAGTAAAGCAAAAATATGTTATCATTATTAAGTGACTAGTGTTCCAATATGAACGTGGCCAGTGATTTTAAGTCTATGTAAAAGAAACGTCCCTTTTTCAGGACCCTGTCTTTCAAAGATAATACGTAAACATCCAAATAACTTCACAGATCTTCATTGTAAAGGGTGTAAACACTGTTTCCCATGCTTATTGTAATGGGTTTAAACACTGTTTCCCATGCTTATTGTAATGGGTTTAAACACTGTTTCCCATGCTTATTGTAATGGGTTTAAACACTGTTTCCCATGCTTATTGTAATGGGTTTAAACACTGTTTTCCATGCTTGTTCAATGAACCATAAACAATTAATGAACATGCACCTGTGGAACGGTCGTTAAGACACTAACAGTTTATAGATGGTAGGCAATTAAGGTTACAGTTATGAAAATGTAGGACACTAAAGAGGCCTTTCTACTAACTCTGGAAAAACACCAAAAGAAAGATGCCCAGGGTCCCTGCTCATCTGCGTGAACGTGCCTTAGGCATGCTGCAAGGAGGCATGAGGACTGCAGATGTGGTGAGGGCAATACATTGCAATGTCCATACTGTGAGATGCCTAAGGCAGCAATACAGGGAGACAGGACGGACAACTGATTGTCCTTGCAGTGGCAGACCACGTGTAACAACACCTGCACAGGATCGGTACATCTGAACATCACACCTGTGGGACAGATACAAGATGGCAACAACAACTGCCCGAGTTACACCAGGAACGCACAATCCCTCCATCAGTGCTCAGACTGTCCGCAATAGGCTGAGAGGCTGGATTGAGGGCTTGTAGGCCTGTTGTAAGGCAGGTTCTCACCAGACATCCCCGGCAAAATCATTGCCTATGGGCACAAACCCACCCTCACTGGACCAGGCAGGACTGACAAAAAGTGCTCTTCACTGACGAGTCGCGGTTTTGTCTCACCAGGGGTGATGGTCGGATTTGTGTTTATTGTCGAAGGAATGAGCGTTACACCAAGGCCTGTACTCTGGAGCGTGATCGATTTGGACGTGGAGGGTCCATCATGGTCTGGGGTGGTGTGTCACAGCATCATCGGACTGAGCTTGCTGTCATTGCAGGCAATCTCAATGCTGTGTGTTACAGGGAAGACATTCTCCCTCATGTGGTACCCTTCCTGCAGGCTCGTCCTGACATGACCCTCCAGCATGACAATGCCACCAGCCATACTGCTCGTTCTGTGCGTGATTTCCTGCAAGACAGGAATGCCAGTGTTCTGCCATAGCCAGCGAGAGCCCGGATCTCAATCCCATTGAGCACGTCTGGGACCTGTTGGATTGGAGGGTGAGGATTTGGGCCATTACCCCCAGAAATGTCTGGGAACTTGAAGGTGCCTTGGTGGAAGAGTGGGGTAACATCTCACAGCAAGAACTGGCACATCTGGTGCAGTCCATGAGGAGGTGATGCACTATAGTACTCACACAGATACTGACTGTTACTTTTTATTTTGACCCCCCCGCTTTGTTCAGGGACACATTATTCAATTTATGTTAGTCACATGTCTGTGGAATGTCTCAGTTGTTAAATCTTACGTTCATACAAATTTTTACACATGTTAAGTTTGCTGAAAATAAACGCAGTTGGCAGTGAGAGGACATTTCTATTTTTCGCTGAGTTTATATGGGGCAGTAGCCTCTAAGGTGCAGGGTTGCGTAACTGGTTGGAAGCCGCCTAGTGATGGCTATTTAACAGTCTGATGGCCTTGACATAGAAGCTGTTTTTCAGTCGCTCAGTCTCAGCTTTGATGCACCTGTACTGACCTTGCCAGGTGAACAGACAGTGGGTCTGGTGGTTGTTGTCTTTGATTTTCTTTTTGGCCTTCCTGTGACATTGTGTGCTTTAGGTGTCCTGGAGGGCAGGTAGTTTGACCCCGACGATGCGTTGGGCAGACCGCACCACCCTCTGGAGAGCCCAGTGGTTGTGGGCTGTGCAGTTGCCATACCAGAAGGTGATACAGCCCGACAGGATGCTCTCAATTGTGCGTTCGTAAAAGTTTGAGGGTTTTAGGTGCCAAGACACATTTCTTCAACCTCTTGAGGTAGAAGAGGCGCTGTTGCGCCTTCTGATCCACACTGTCTGTCTGTGTGGCTGGACCATTTCAGAATGTCAGTGATGTGTACCCCGAGGAACTTAAAACTTTCCACCTGCTCCACTGCTGTCCTGTCAATGTGGATAGGGGCATGCTCCCTTTGCTCTTTCCTGAAGTCCAGCTCCTTTGTTTTGTTCACATTGAGTGAGAGGTTATTTTCCTGGCACCACTCCCAGGACCCTCACCTCCTCTCTCTAGGCTGTCGTCATTGGTTGTTATTTCAATAGGTGAACAAGAAGTGGCATCCTAGCTAATACCTACTCACAAGGATTCCTAAATCATTGCTAAGAATAATGAAAATGACTGCAGTCAGTAATAGCGTCACTGCTATTAGCTTCACCACATACTATGTAATGCCGTTTGGGTCTTTACGTGTCAAAAAAAGATACAGTAGCACTGTCAAAGCTGTACAAAAAAATCTGCAAACAAGCAATCACCAGCCACAAACAATGTTTTTAATTCCAGGAACCTACAGTGCTGGCCTTTAAAAAATTAAAAAGCTAGCTAGCTCTTTGATGCAAACAATGTTCTTCCCCAAAAACATAGCAAAGCTACAATCTGTTTCAGTAGCTCAGTTAGCTAGTTAACTATATAGCTAGGTGTCATCTAAAATAACCCTAATTTACAAGACAGTTATTATTTGATTAATGGTGGTCATTTTATGTGAAACTAGCCACAATAAGGATTAGCCACAACAGTGGACTTTGCTGTTAGCCTTCAAAATAAAAAGTATAGCATAATTCTACTATTTGTATTCATTTGCATAACTGTCAATGATATACTTTTATTTTGAAGGCAACCCCCAAATTCCACTATTGTGACTAATCCTTATTGTGGCTAGCTTCACAACATGTAACCCGGTCCTTTCGAGCCTCACTAGCCAGATGAAGCTAGTTGGCTGCTTATAACGTTAGCTTTGGGCAACCGGGTTAAGTAGCTGGCTAGCTATTTATTTTCATGAACTGAAGTTCAATTTCAATAGGTGAACAACAAGTGGCAACCTAGCTAATACTTACTGAAGGATTCCTTAATCATTGCAAAGAATAATGAAAATGACTGCAGTTTCTACTGGTCATTGTTTTCAGGCTTGATGTATTGGTGCTAGCTAGGTACCAAGCTAAAGCTAGCTAGCTACCCCAGAAGTTGCGGTCGAACAAATAATGCTTTATTACCAACGCGGTATTGTAAACGCATCGTTCGTGGCCGGTGTTTGTTTGTTTGCAGACGTTTTTTGTACAGCTTTGACAGTGCTACTGATAGTAGTGGTGGCGCTTGGCTTGGACGTGCACATTCAGAACACACAACATTCTATAATAGTACTGTTATTTGATGTGTCAAATTAAAAGCTTAACGCTTCAAATAGTGTTATTTGACGTTTATCTTTTTTGACACGCAAAGACCCAAACGGCGTTCCATAGTATGTCGTGAAGCTAATAGCAGAGATTTCACCCCTGAGTTGTCTCGCTGAAATGTTTCTTACTCTTTCAAATGACTGCTCAACTTGTTGACTGCTCGATCCACACAGAAGACATTGTGGGCTAGGTTAGGAATGCTGTGTTGCACGTGTAGCACAACATTTTCCGTGGCATCATTACGTTATATAGATATGCACTGCAGCTTTGACATCGGTTTTGCACCCAACTAGACGTCGGGCCAATACCGATGTTGATATTTTTAACTAATATCATCCGATTCCGATATATTCATCAACTTATATTGTGCATCACTAGTAAGGTAAGTTGTATGCTTCCCCAAACTCACACGCTGCCAATTCAGTCTTCATAAAAAACATGGGGGCAATTATTTTATAGTCAGATTTTCAAGCAAGGTAAGACATGCCTCATAATATAAAGTAAAATGTTAAGGTTTCAAGCAATTAAGTATGTTTTCAAAATGCATACTGCCTCCAGCTCACAGTGTAAAGTGGTGTGGGATAGCATTGTATATCATACCCCCAAGACATGCTAACCTCTCACCATTAAATCAAATCAAATCAAATCAAATTTATTTATATAGCCCTTCGTACATCAGCTGATATCTCAAAGTGTTGTACAGAAACCCAGCCTAAAACCCCAAACAGCAAGCAATGCAGGTGTAGAAGCACGGTGGCTAGGAAAAACTCCCTAGAAAGGCCAAAACCTAGGAAGAAACCTAGAGAGGAACCAGGCTGTGCCGGGTGGAGATTATAACAGAACATGGCCAAGATGTTCAAATGTTCATAAATGACCAGCATGGTCGAATAATAATAATGCAGAACAGTTGAAACTGGAGCAGCAGCACGGTGGGGACAGCAAGGAGTCGTCAGGTAGTCCTGGGGCGTGGTCGTAGGGCTCAGGTCAGTTGAAACTGGAGCAGCAGCACGGCCAGGTGGACTGGGGACAGCAAGGAGTCGTCAGGTAGTCCTGGGGCATGGTCCTAGGGCTCAGGTCCTCCGAGAGAGAGAAAGAAAGGGAGAAGGAGAGAATTAGAGAACGCACACTTAGATTCACACAGGACACCGAATAGGACAGGAGAAGTACTCCAGATATAACAAACTGACCCCAGCCCCCCGACACATAAACTACTGCAGCATAAATACTGGAGGCTGAGACAGGAGTGGTCAGGAGACACTGTGGCCCCATCCGAGGACACCCCCGGACAGGGCCAAACAGGAAGGATATAACCCCACCCACTTTGCCAAAGCACAGCCCCCACACCACTAGAGGGATGTCTTCAACCACCAACTTACCATCCTGAGACAAGGCTGAGTATAGCCCACCAAGATCTCCGCCATGGCACAACCCAAGGGGGGGCGCCAACCCAGACAGGACGACCACATCAGTGAATCAACCCACTCAGGTGACGCACCCCTTCCAGGGACGGCATGAGAGAGCCCCAGTAAGCCAGTGACTCAGCTCCTGTAATAGGGCTAGAGGCAGAGAATCCCAGTGGAAAGAGGGGAACCGGCCAGGCAGAGACAGCAAGGGCGGTTCGTTGCTCCAGAGCCTTTCCGTTCACCTTCCCACTCCTGGGCCAGACTACACTCAATCATATGACCCACTGAAGAGATGAGTCTTCAGTAAAGACTTAAAGGTTGAGACCGAGTTTGCGTCTCTGACATGGGTAGGCAGACCGTTCCATAAAAATAGAGCTCGATAGGAGAAAGCCCTGCCTCCAGCTGTTTGCTTAGAAATTCTAGGGATAATTAGGAGGCCTGCGTCTTGTGACCGTAGCGTACGTGTAGGTATGTACGGCAGGACCAAATCAGAGAGATAGGTAGGCGCAAGCCCATGTAATGCTTTGTAGGTTAGCAGTAAAACCTTGAAATCAGCCCTTGCTTTGACAGGAAGCCAGTGTAGAGAGGCTAGCACTGGAGTAATATGATCACATTTTTTGGTTCTAGTCAGGATTCTAGCAGCCGTGTTTAGCACTAACTGAAGTTTATTTAGTGCTTTATCCAGGTAGCCGGAAAGTAGAGCATTGCAGTAGTCTAACCTAGAAGTGACAAAAGCATGGATTAATTTTTCTGCATCATTTTTGGACAGAAACGTTCTGATTTTTGCAATGTTACGTAGATGGAAAAAAGCTGTCCTTGAAATGGTCTTGATATGTTCTTCAAAAGAGAGATCAGGGTCCAGAGTAACGCCGAGGTCCTTTAGTTTTATTTGAGACTACTGTACAACCATTAAGATTAATTGTCAGATTCAACAGAAGATCTCTTTGTTTCTTGGGACCTAGAACAAGCATCTCTGTTTTGTCCGAGTTTAAAAGTACAAAGTTTGCAGCCATCCACTTCCTTATGTCTGAAACACATGCTTCTAGCAAGAGCAATTTTGGGGCTTCACCATGTTTCATTGAAATGTTCAGCTGTGTGTCATCCGCATAGCAGTGAAAGTTAACATGATGTTTTCGAATGACATCCCCAAGAGGTAAAATATATAGTGAAAACAATAGTGGTCCTAAAACGGAACCTTGAGGAACACCGAAATTTACAGTTGATTTGTCAGAGGACAAACCATTCACAGAGACAAACTGATATCTTTCCAACAGATAAGATCTAAACCAGGCCAGAACTTGTCCGTGTAGACCAATTTGGGTTTCCAATCTCTCCAAAAGAATGTGGTGATCGATGGTATCAAAAGCAGCACTAAGGTCTAGGAGCACGATGACAGATGCAGAGCCTCGGTCCGATGCCATTAACATGTCATTTACCACCTTCACAAGTGCCGTCTCAGTGCTATGATGGGGTCTAAAACCAGACTGAAGCATTTCGTATACATTGTTTGTCTTCAGGAAGGCAGTAAGTTGCTGCGCAACAGCCTTTTCTAAAATGTTTGAGAGGAATGGAAGATTTGATATAGGCCGATAGTTTTTTATATTTTCTGGGTCAGGGTTTGGCTTTTTCAAGAGAGGCTTTATTACTGCCACTTTTAGTGAGTTTGGTACACATCCGGTGGATAGAGAGCCGTTTATTATATTCAACATAGGAGGGCCAAGCACAGGAAGCAGCTCTTTCAGTAGTCTCAGACCCCGTAACGGGAGAAGTAGAGACCAGAGAAGACTCGGCCTCTGACTCCGACTCGCTGCTTAATGGGGAAAACCGATTGAAAGTTTCTGTCGGCTGAATGAGCGACACCGGTTGAGCGTTCCTACAGCATTTCCTTCCAGAAACCGTGAGAAAGTTGTCCGGCTGCGGGGACTGTGCCAGGGGATTTATACTACTATCTGTACTTACTGGTGGCACAGACGCTGTTTCATCCTTTCCTACACTGAAATTACCCTTGCCTAACGATTGTGTTTGAAGCTGGGCTTGTAGCACAGCTATCCTCGCCATAAGGCGAGTACAGCGACTGCAATTAGAAGGCATCATGTTGAGGAAAAAAAACAAAAATATAAACTGTAATTAAAAAGTAAAAACCGTAAAGTTGTCAGGTAGCAAAATAGGTTGGCAACAAAACGCACAGCAACTCGAAAACAAGTCTGCAAGTTGTGACCGGAAATGACATCAATGCCAAAGTCGGTTTGCCTGTTTTCAAATAACAGGGTAGGTTAGTGTTTTATATCATACCCCCAAGACATGTTAACCTCTCACCATTACAATAACAGGGTAGGTTAGTGTTTTATATCATACCCGCAAGACATGTTAACCTCTCACCATTACAATAACAGGGTAGGTTAGTGTTTTATATCATACCCCCAAGACATGTTAACCTCTCACCATTACAATAACAGGGTAGGTTAGTGTTTTATATCATACCCCCAAGACATGTTAACCTCTCACCATTACAATAACAGGGTAGGTTAGTGTTTTATATCATACCCCCAAGACATGTTAACCTCTCACCATTACAATAACAGGGTAGGTTAGTGTTTTATATCATACCCCCAAGACATGTTAACCTCTCACCATTACAATAACAGGGTAGGTTAGCATTTTATATCATACCCCCAAGACCTGCTAACCTCTCACCATTACAATAACAGGTTAGGTTAGCATTTTATATCATACCCCCAAGACCTGCTAGCCTGTATTGTTTTTTTTCTCCCGGTCAATTTAGACATCGTCTTTTAATTTTTTGGTGGCCAAAAGCCGGCAATTACCGGGTAACGGAAACCCTGCTCTGTCGTCTCATTGTTCTGTCATTACAAGTAACAAAATATGAACCAAATGTGTTATAAAGACTCATGTAAATACTGTTCAGACAGTGTACCAGGCCACACAGGCTCAAACTCACTATATTGCCTGTCCTTACTACTCCTGACTCCGCTAAATCACTGTGACATCAGGAGCCTGCCTGGTCAGTAGTCCTGTACTGCCAGCTTCAATCACTCAACAAAACAGGCAGTCAGTTTCACAAACCTGAAATTCTAACTTGGTAACAGATACCACAGAGGCAGCGAAACTGCTTACATGGGTACATTCATGACATTGGACTACACCCAGCTGAATTAGCCTCTGTTTTATTGACAAACACTGAGGCTTAAAATAGAAGTGTGTGTGTGCGTGCATTTTGTGCTTTAAAAAAAAAAATATATATATATATATATATATATCTATATCAGGCTTGTTTTATTATAGTTGCTAAAAACTGAGCAGAAATCTCTGTGGTTTGGTTTTTAGAGAGATCATCTGTAGCTAGGCTATTACCCTGCTTCCTCAGAAGAGCTTGCCTGGTGCCCCAGACAGTCTCCTCCTATGCCTCGAGGGGAGGAAGACTCAAGGGAGAGCAAGAACAACAAGATCATGGCTGCTCTCCAGCCCTCAATTACTAATTAAAATCTCCCTGCTGCTGAGTCTAATTGTGTGTTTATGTCAAAGTCTGATCCTTCTTGACTAAACAATGGAAATACTGTGTTGCAGACTGAGAGGCTCCTTGGCCCCTGTGTCTGTACTGTATCGCTGCTACAGACAGGAGTCTCATTGGCCACTGCTCTGTCTCTCTCTCTCTTACACACACACACACACACCCTCTTTGATGAATGCTTGTAGAAGCACAATCGGCATGTCACTCGGTTCAAAAACCTAGGAGTTACTGTAACGCCTCAAGGCCTCACATTCAGGCCCAGGCGTCACCCCTGGCCACAGGCCCAGGCGTCGCCACAGGCCCAGGCGTCACCCCTGCAGCACACTGTCTTGAGACAGTAGCCCTTTGCTGTCATTACCTTGAGCATGAAGGTCTCATCATCAACTGTCTTAATAATAGTCTCTTCTTTTCCCTTCTCTCTCTGCAGTGATCCCTATGTCAAGCTGTCGCTCTACGTTGCGGATGAGAACAGAGAGCTTGCCTTAGTCCAGACTAAAACCATTAAAAAGGTAACCCCTGGGGACAATAATGTTTTATTTTATCAATTGATCAGGAAGTCTTTGTCTGTAGTTTATTATCTAATCCTCTGGCGTTTCCTTCTTGTGTCCTGTGGTTTTTAAACAACAACAATCCGAGTTATTTTTTTGATTGTTGATAAATCTGACCCGAGAAAGTGTTTCCTGTTTACACTACTGAGCAATGTGAATTGTATTGTGTAGAACCCAGTTAGAGGGAGGATGAGGACCAGCTAGAGACGGCCCCAGAACACTACTGTAGTCTGACGTGAACACCTTTCCCCAATATTAATAAGGCTATGTGGGTGAACTCCCTTACCACCAGAGGGAGCTGTTTCATAGAGTTCAGCATATCAAGGTAATAATACACTCAATCTGAGGGACCTCTTGAGGGTATTTTGGAAACCCTGTTTCAGGATTCTTACTATTGTCGTGTTCTAGGCCTGGCCTAACCTAACTAACAGGATTGTGGAAGAAATTAGCTAAAAAATAGCATAGAGGTGTTCCACTGGAGTGTGCTTCATAGAATGTAGCCCAGTTTTATTTGATGTATGAAAGACCTGACATCACAAGAGAAGGACCATTCCTTCCATCTTCCTTCCAGTCCTGTCAGAATTAAAAACAATACGGATGCCACGTTTATTATTCCCAACCACCATCCTCTCCCTCTCTGGGTAAATCTCCTGTGATGATGGCCAGAGAGACTCAGCTTATCCCCTTCCTTCCTGCAGCCAGCCTTCCTAGCCCTCCCATGAAGTCAGCCGTATGCTGTCCATGGCCCTGGCAGGGATATAAATAGCTGACAATGTGCTGCTATGTGGAGCAGAAGACCCTTTTATTTCAGTCACTGTGGGTTTCTGAAGGTGTGCTGCTGCCGCAGTCAAAGCACTGTGCAACCTGTGCCTCGTGGCAATATAAGGCTAATTCTGGGCCGGTATTCATAACACGCCTCTGTGAAGGATTGCTGATCTAGGATCAGGTCTACCTTGTCCGTTATGATCTTAAAGCCCAAACTTATACTAGATCAGACAATGTATGAGATGGACCCAGGATTTATTGTAAACTCTCCTAAGAAACAGGTCAAAGATTGTCCCTGACAGCGATGGATGTATCACATTTATCAGTGCCGTTCTGCTAATATCAGATACCACATAGAGGGTTTCTCTTTGCTCAAGCAGCAAGGTGACCCAGGACTGGATCCATATCTTAACATATTATGCAGTGGTTCTCCTGTTTGGCATGGAACCTTATCCGAATAGATTTGTATGATGTGTCTTCTCAGTCTAAGAGGAGGTAGAGAGACACTTCCACCATGGTGGGAGATATCACCTGATGTCACATAAGTTATTTTAACAGAGATGATACTTTGTCAAGGATGTAGCTTAATCAGACTACCTTGTAACAATGCCACTTCATTGACATTCTGGTGTGTCTCTTATTTTAATAACCGGATGTATTTTAATCAGTCTTCTCACGTAGTTTACAGACTAATTTTAAAGAAAGTGTAGGCTATTTGTTTCACAGCATGCAGGAAACGCACCAACTGATCAGCCTCACTGAACTTGTTTATCTATTCTTTTCTTTCAGACTCTAAATCCCAAATGGAACGAGGAGTTCTATTTCAGAGTGAGTTTCTTTACATTTACAGGGCCTTGCAAAAGTATTCAGACCCCTTGGATTTCTTCACATTTTGTTTTAAAAAGTTGGATTAAAATGTATTTAATTGTAATTTGTTAACATTCTACACAAAATACTCAAACATAAAATATATAGATTTTTTTTTTTTGTAATTTTTTTAAAATGTTTGAGTATTTATATAAATACTCAAACATTAAAAAAAAAAGTTTAAAAAAAAAAGAAAATATATATTTTATGTTTGAGTATTTTGTGTAGAATGTTAACAAATTACAATTAAATACATTTTAATCCAACTTTTTTTCCAACTTTCCAACTTTAATCCAACTTCCAACTTTTATATATATATCAATCAAATGTCATAAATATTGTCGTTGCATAAATATTTAGCTCCCTGAGTCCATACATGTTAACAACACCTTGAACAAGAGCTTGAAGAACTGTCAAAAGAATAATGGGCACAATCTCGGTGTGCAAAGCTCTTCGAGACTTACTCAGAAACACTCACAGCTGTAATCGCTGCCAAAAGTGCATCTACAAAGTATAGACTCAGGGCTGTGATTTACTTCTGTAAATTATATTTCTCTATTTAATTTTCAATACATTTTAAAACATTTCTAAGAACATATTTTCATATTTTAATTTGTTCATTGCGGGGTATTTTGTGTAGATGGGTGAGCTGTCATTATTTTATGTTTTATTCCATTTTCTAATCAGGCTGTAACACAAAATATGGAATAAATCTCTAGGGGTATGAATACTTTCTGAAGGCACTGCATGTAAACACATTATACCCATCATTATCCTTCTCCATTTTTTTGTTCAAGGGTCTGGTGCTGCTACACCCCATTTTATTGCCATTCAACACTACTATGGAAAACTTCCAGACCTCAAACTATGTCATCAAATGGAACAATTGCATTGTTTACAAGTCCATCCACACATGTGATTCATCCAGCTGGCTATTCTGAGAGGAATAATTGTTCACTCAGTGCTAGTGTTAGCGAGTACATTCAGAGCTAGCGTTAGCGATTTACGTTCAGCTGTAGCCTAGTGTTAGTGATTTACATTCAAGGCTAGTGTTAGCGATTACATTCAGGGCTAGTGTTAGCGATTTACGTTCAGCTGTAGCCTAGTGTTAGCGATTACATTCAGGGCTAGTGTTAGCGATTACATTCAGGGCTAGTGTTAGCGATTACATTCAGCTGCAGCCTAGTGTGAGCGATTACATTCAGGTTTAGTGTTAGCAATTACTTGCAGCGCTAATGTTAGCCAGTTAGCTATTAGAGATGGAGACTGACACTCAACAGAGCATGCTGAGGTTTGTCAGCCGGAAGCTATTGTGACACACGGGTTAAAAAGTTAAGATATCAGACCTCGATTTCAGTCTACCTCTAAGGCCGTGTCTAGCCTTGACAGTTCATGCAGCTTTTGCAGTTCTGATCATGGAGTTCTGATCATGGAGTTCTGATCATGGAGTTCTGTACGCGTAATGCTTCTACACCTACATTTAAATTGTCTACCGTATCCACATTGTGTCCGGATTCTCTTTTCCTGCGCTATAGTCAATTGCCAGTATGGATTCTGCAAACGGTGGAACAGGTTATATCTGATAACACAACAACCACTTGATGATGGTATGAATCAACTACTGTAGCTATCTAGCCAGCTAACCTCTGTCACTAGCCAGCAAAGTTAAAAGGATTGCCAACAGGTTAGCATAACTTTAACCAAACCATTTTTTTCTTCCAAATATGTTAGCTGGCTAGCATTTATGAAGCCGGCAAAATCATTCCTCACACCCCAGGAAAATATTCCCCCCCCCCTAAAAAAAATAAAGGTGCCTCTCGCTCCCAAAACACACATTTCTGGAGAGTTGTGGGTGAAGTGCTGCTGACGTCACCCACTGTATTCCCTTTCGGTAGCCTGGTTGTGTCCAGACTGAGGAGAAATCCGCACACAAAGCTGACCACTACCTGAAGTGATCAGCCAGATCTGGAAACAATCTGACCTCAATGTGACTTCAGTGCATCTAGACATGTCTTTTCAATGTGATATTCGTATTCTGATAGAAGTATTTTATTTAGTATTTTTTTTTACCAGTTTTGTGGTATCCAATTGGTAGTTAGTCTTGTCCCATCACTGCAACTCCTGTACGGACTCGGGAGAGGCGATTGTCGAGATCCATGCTTCCTCCGAAACACGACCCCTGCCAAGCGGCTCTGCTTCGTAACACAATGCTCGCTTAACCCGGAAACCAGCCGCACCAATGTGTCGGAGGAAAAACTGTACACTTGGCGATCGTGTCAGCGTGCATTGCTCCCGGCCTGCCATCGGCGTCGCTAGAGCGCGGTGGGACAAGGACAATCCGGCCGACCAAACCCTCCCTTAACCCGGACGACGCTGGGCCAATTGTGTGCCGTCTCATGGGTCTCCCGGTCGCGGCTGGCTGCAACACAGCCCGGGATCGAACCCGGATCTGTAGTGACGCAGTCAGCCAGCACTGTGATGCATTGCCTTAGACCGCTGCACCACTCGGGAGGCCCCTGATAGCGGAAGTTGCATTTAAGTGTCAAGTGTAGACAGAGCTTTCTCTATGTATTGTCCTTTTTTTTAACGACCCCATATCCTGTCTTTTCTACCTGCTAGATATGCTAATTCAGTGTGTGTGTGTGTGTGTGTGTGTGTGAAGGTTTTATGCAATATTTTTTTGTGTATGAAGCAAGCAGCTATTTTCTAGACTGTGTACATTTATTACAGGACTTCACTAAAAGTGTCCCTTCTGTCATCACAGGTTTGTCCTCTGAACCACAGACTACTCTTTGAGGTGTTTGATGAAAACAGATTGGTAAGATTCAATTTTTGTGAAATTATTTTCTGAATGATGATTATATTTCAAGAGTTCAATGATTTTAATTGAAAATTATCTTACAATTTGAAATGTACTTTTGATCCAAATAAATCCTCTTTCTACGTAACAGAAATTCTTATTTTCAGATGTTCTGTTGTATTTACTACACACATTTGTTGTATGACAGTAGTACATTGTTCTTGATAACAATATGATGATAGTGTGTTGCCATGCAAATCCTCTAACTATCACTAACAACGTCTAATCAATTTGTTGTATTCAATGCTTTCTTTCTCTCTCTGTCTACAGAAGGTAATTTCTGATTATCTTGTTGTCCAATGTTGTCTGCAATCCCACTTCAAATGACATAAGTAGCCTATTATCTGTGTGTTTAGGAGAAAACACCTGTTCTTAGGGACCATAGAAATTATATTTCTATAATTGGCACATTGTTCCTGTTTGAGTTCTTGGAGAACACATGATCAGGGCTCTTATTTATAAGGCATCTCAGAGTTTTGATCTGCTATGATCTGTTTAGCCTTTTCGTTTTATGTATTTTTTTTTGTACATATACAAACTTAAACTTGTACATATACATATGAACAACAAGTTAGACACACACAAACAATGACTACATCTCATCTGCACTGACCCGCATGCTCACACCTCCATCCCTCGTGCCTGGTCACACCTCCATCCCTAGTGCCTGGTCACACCTCCATCCCTAGTGCCTGGTCACACCTCCATCCCTCGTGTCTGGTCACACCTCCATCCCTAGTGCCTGGTCACACCTCCATCCCTAGTGTCTGGTCACACCTCCATCCCTAGTGTCTGGTCACACCTCCATCCCTAGTGTCTGGTCACACCTCCATCCCTAGTGTCTGGTCACACCTCCGTCCCTAGTGTCTGGTCACACCTCCGTCCCTCGTGTCTGGTCACACCTCCATCCCTCGTGTCTGGTCACACCTCCATCCCTAGTGCCTGGTCACACCTCCATCCCTAGTGCCTGGTCACACCTCCATCCCTAGTGTCTGGTCACACCTCCATCCCTAGTGCCTGGTCACACCTCCATCACTAGTGTCTGGTCACACCTCCATCCCTAGTGTCTGGTCACACCTCCATCCCTAGTGTCTGGTCACACCTCCATCCCTCGTGTCTGGTCACACCTCCATCCCTCGTGTCTGGTCACACCTCCATCCCTAGTGCCTGGTCACACCTCCATCCCTAGTGCCTGGTCACACCTCCATCCCTCGTGTCTGGTCACACCTCCATCCCTCGTGTTTGGTCACACCTCCATCCCTCGTCACACCTCCATCCCTAGTGTCTGGTCACACCTCCATCCCTAGTCACACCTCCATCCCTAGTGTCTGGTCACACCTCCATCCCAAGTGCTTGGCATTATTGTTTGTCACTTGTCCTTAAATTCTATCAGTAGTTTTTTCTCAGTCACCCTGTCTTGAAATATGCAGACAGATTAAAAATGCTTTTACATTGTAATACTTTTGACAGACAACTTTCTAGCTCCGCCCACAACCTCTGGACTTCATAGCATTCCCAGAAAGTATGGATTATTGAGTCATTATTAGTTTTACACTTAAGACATTACTGCTGTTGTGCTGTAGAATTAGTCCATTTTGTTTCTTGCATAATACATTATATTCATTAGTTTATACTGGAAAAGCTTACATTTTTAAGGACTCTCTACTCTTAAGGATCGGACCCTTAAAAAAAAAAAAAAAGAATCCTGAAATGACATAACCAAATCTAACTGCCTGTAGCTCAGGACCTGAAGCAAGGATATGCATATTCTTGATACCATTTGAAATTAAACACTAGAAATGTTAAATTAATGAAGGAGAATTTAAGACATTAGAACTGGTAAAAGATGATACAAAGATTAAAGCTTGCTTTTGTTTTTTGTTCCATCGTTTGAAATGCAAGAGAAAGGTCACAATGTATTATTCCAGGTTAAGTGCCATTTCGATTTTGGCCACTAGATGGGAGCAGTGTGCGCGCAATGTTTTAGACTGATCCAATGAACCATTTAATTTCTGTTCAAAATGTTGTCAAGTCTGCACCAATGTGCCTATTTGTTTTATTGATACCTTTTGAAGTTCATAATTCTACACTTTCCTCAAACAATGGTATGGTATTATTTCACTGTAATAGCTACTGTAAATTGGACAGTGCAGTTAGATTAACAAGAGTTTAAGCTTTCTGCCAATATCAGATATGTCTATGTCCTGGGAAATGTTCTTGTTACTTACAACCTCATGCTAATCGCATTAGCCTACGTTAGCTCAACCGTCCCACGGGGGGACACACCGATCCTGTAATTTAGTTAATTATGCTCAAACTTTCCTTCCATCCTGTGCCAACATCAGTTCTTTTTAAGTCTTGGATCCAATAGTTTATATTTTTTCCAAATAATTTGTCAGTTGGATAGGCTCTCTACAAGGTTTTGTATATATTCCCTGTCATATAAACATCCTTTTCTGCCTCAGTGTAGCCTTTTTAGAAGATCATGAATACAATTACACGAACAAAGGGGACCTGATCCTAGATCAGCATGAATACGGGCCTAGAATGTGATGCTCTGAGACGTCCAATATGTTACATGGAGGACTGCTCTTTTCAGTGCCGAACTTCAGACTCTATGGCCCCAGTGTTGTGTGTTTTGATGGGGCTTTCCCCTCCAGGACACAATAGTTATCTGTTCTCACTTGGCAGCCAGGACTGACTTGGTTATAAAGAGACTATTTATTGCCTATGCAGTTGCTCCTAAATTATTATGTAATCATTTTGTAGTCTTAATTTCTTTTCACATAAGAAATGCTGGGAATGTGATTTCTTTTCCATCTAAAATGTCTTGCATTCTTGAGGCCTGTAGACTACAGTGTCCTCTGTCTCCTTGACGATGATATTGAAATCTTCTTCTAATGTTACCTGCCATAGATTACTAATATTAAAAGGCAGTGAAATTAAGGCCTGATCCAGTTTCTCTGCATCTCCCTGGGAATGTTTTGTACCGCTTGATGGCTGTCGTGGGGAAATGTATGCCTGCCTGTCTGTCTGCCTGTGTTCAGTCTTCTCACAACACTAAGAGAAGGACGGTTGCTTGTAGTGCTGACTTTGCTCACTGTCTTGTCTTGGGACAGTCTCTCTGTTGCAGGGACAGGGAGAGTGTAATGGCAGCCTCCAGCCAGTCTCTTCTCTCATAAGTCTGAGGAAGGGAGTATAGCCACTCTAAATGTTCCCCCTAGAGAGTCTCGTTGCTCTGACACAAAGGAACATAGATTGTGGTTATTTTGTCTTGTCTTTCACATGCAGCTGATGGTCATAAAGATTGTGTGGTTGTCCGGAAGCTGCCAGGTTGTGAATTAGGGGAACTTCTGATTCCATGCAGCCAGAGAGAGAATGAACAAAGCCTGTGATATGGTTTGAGAGGCATATGTACAGTAACCATAGTGGCTGCTTTGTTCTGGTGGCTGTCTGGCTATGAGCCACGTAGTCTCCCTCCCCTGTGTGCGCCTGACACACACACACACACACACAACACACACCACACACCACCCACACACACCACCCACACACCACACACCACACACACCCACACCACACCACACACCACACACACACACACCACCACACCACACACCACACACACACAAAATGATAGCAGCCTGATATCTTATGGTGCGTCAGAAAGAGAAGGGGGGAGGGACACACACACACACAAATAAAAAATGTCCCATATTGTGAGAGGGGGATTGTTTCCAAACACACCAAGGGCCCATGGAGAGCCTGACTGGTGGCCCCCTTGGAGCTAAGAATGGGCAGGCTGCATGGCGTAAAGCATTACTGTTGAATCATTGTCAAACCCAGTGTCGTCATCTCTGACATTTTCCAATCAACAACACACACAGAGGGAGGTTTTATAACCAGCATTTGCCCTCATTTGCAGTCCTGTTGTACACTGGGCAGAGGCAGGAGCGTCATTTAAAAGCTTGGGTTGTTTACCACTGTGGACCGTGACAGAAGACAGCTGCTTATTATCAGAAGTGACCGAGGCTGTGGATCCGTAACCTCCCTGTCCCGCCCCTCTGGATCTCTTTCACCACAGAGCTAAAGATCTGAGTCACGTTCTGTGTTCTTTTACCTCTACTTTACATTGTTGTAGTCACACTCCCCTCACATGTCTCACTGTCAATTGTGAAATGATAATTCTTTAGATTTCACCAACCATTTGATCTCCAATCAGTTTCATATGTATTTAGATCTGTTGTTGTAATACGAGTCTTTTAAACGTCTGTCTCCAAAGACAGAGAGCAGTTTCACAACTACTGTCAGCATGCACCACTGTGAACATGCATTGTCGTGCAGGCTACCACTGTGAACATGCATTGTCGTGCAGGCTACCACTGTGTACATGCATTGTCGTGCAGGCTACCACTGTGTACATGCATTGTCGTGCAGGCTACCACTGTGTACATGCATTGTCGTGCAGGCTACCACTGTGTACATGCATTGTCGTGCAGGCTACCACTGTGTACATGCATTGTCGTGCAGGCTACCACTGTGTACATGCATTGTTGTGCAGGCTACCACTGTGTACATGCATTGTCGTGCAGGCTACCACTGTGTACATGCATTGTCGTGCAGGCTACCACTGTGTACATGCATTGTCGTGCAGGCTACCACTGTGTACATGCATTGTCGTGCAGGCTACCACTGTGTACATGCATTGTCGTGCAGGCTACCACTGTGTACATGCATTGTCATGCAGGCTACCACTGTGTACATGCATTGTCGTGCAGGCTACCACTGTGTACATGCATTGTCATGCAGGCTAACCCTGAGTACGTGTATTTTTATTTTTGTAATTGTATTTAACCTTTATTTAACTAGGAAAGTCAGTTAAGAACAAATTCTTATTTTCAATGACGACCTAGGAACAGTGGCCTGTTCAGGGGCAGAACGACAGATTTGTACCTTGTCAGCTCGGGGGTTTGAACTTGCAACCTTCCGGTTACTAGTCCAACGCTCTAACCACTAGGCTACCCTGCCGCCCCGTATTGTCAGGCAGGCTAACCCTGAGTACGTGTATTGCCAGGCAGGCTAACCCTGAGTACGTGTATTGCCAGGCAGGCTAACCCTGAGTACGTGTATTGCCAGGCAGGCTAACCCTGAGTACGTGTATTGCCAGGCAGTAGTGTTCATCCCAGATCCCACACACTGGGCTCAGGACGACAGGGGCCGAGAAGACAGTTACACAACGCCATCTTACTCGACCCCAGTCCTCCCCTTTCAGAACAAACACAGGGGCCAAGACTACAGGAACAGTCTCTAAACTAGTCATCCTCGGCTCTAACACCCGTCCAACTAGAACTCCTTCTCTGAGGTGGCCACCTACCCACCACATCAGGTAGTGTCAGCTAACACACAAAGACACTGAAACACTCAACCCCCAAAATTCCCACCCCACGACCTCCAGATTTACTTAATTTCTGTGTCACTGAAGATATTAAGCAGCTGTGTTCCTTCCTGGTTCACAGTGAAAAAACAGAGCCAAGATGTTAAAGGATGCCTCTGATTCTGCATCTGAAAGGGTTAGTCTGCCTGGCAATACACGTACTCAGGGTTAGTACGTGTATTGCCAGGCAGACTAACCCTTTCAGATGCAGAATCAGAGGCATCCTTTAACATCTTGGCTCTGTTTTTTCACTGTGAACCAGGAAGGAACACAGCTGCTTAATATCTTCAGTGACACAGAAATTAAGTAAATCTGGAGGTCGTGGGGTGGGAATTTTGGGGGTTGAGTGTTTCAGTGTCTTTGTGTGTTAGCTGACACTACCTGATGTGGTGGGTAGGTGGCCACCTCAGAGAAGGAGTTCTAGTTGGACGGGTGTTAGAGCCGAGGATGACTAGTTTAGAGACTGTTCCTGTAGTCTTGGCCCCTGTGTTTGTTCTGAAAGGGGAGGACTGGGGTCGAGTAAGATGGCGTTGTGTAACTGTCTTCTCGGCCCCTGTCGTCCTGAGCCCAGTGTGTGGGATCTGGGATGAACACTACTACAATAGATTTATGGCCCTGTCAAGTCTGTGCTGCCTGACTCAGCTCTGTGTCCCCCTCCCACTGGGCCCTGGCCCACTGACGGATAAGGACCAGCTGAGAGACAGGGTGCTATTCAGACCTGGTTTCAAGTTGTTATTTGTTCTCTTTCACATACTTCGAGGGTAACTTGATTGAGCCTGCTTGTCTGAAATAAATACTGTTTGAACCCAGGTCTGGTGCTGTTTCCCCCCCTGGCTCCGTTTAGGCTGGGGGCGGTGACACACTCACACAAACGGGGGGTGGAGGGTGGAGAGCAGTCACATGACCACGGCCACCCTACCCTCACCTCAGAGGCAGGAGCGCCGGGTGCCCTTATCCAATCATGCCTGGAATGCTGCTTGTCACTTGGGCTATTTCTGCTGTCTGTCGCTATTGCTAGACTGTCCAGTGCTAACAGTTTGGCAGATTTCATCTCTTTTTTTGTTGTTGTTTGTTTCCGTCTTGTTTCTACCTCTCACTTTCTTTTCCTCTCCGTCTCTCTCTCATCCCCCTTTTTGCCTGGAGTTTGTAGCTTGGAGTTTCCCTGGCACTGCCTTTCTTGTTATTGTGCTGACTCGCTGCTCCTCTTTCCTCCAGCTCTGCTGTTCACTGTGGGAGGGAGCGAGAGAAAAAAGATAGAGGGAGGGAGGGGAGAAAGGGGATCAGCCAGTTGAGAAGTGGGCGCCTGGATCAGACACTGAGACAGAGCAGGAGGTGAACATGTCTCACCGGCTGCGTCTGTACTTTGGCTCTGGCCGCAGCAATACAGCTCCAGAAATGGAGGAGCTGGAAGGGCCGTCCCAGGCCCAGACCCAGACCCAGGACGGCAACGATGTCGCCATGACATTCCACATGCAGCAGCCTCACCGGCCTCAGCGCTGGAGCAGCCCAGAATCAACTACCTTCTCCTGGTGTCCCGAGAGAGATCTGCCTATGAGTGCCTTCTCTGTGCCTTGGCAACGGCCTGAAAGAGGGATCTACTTTGGGCCTCGTCCTGTTTCTGAGAGCCCCCTGGCTGGTCATGGAGGTCCTGGAGACTCCTCACTCAAACGAAGCTCCTCCATGTTTATACCCCAGCTGACTTCTGCCGAGCCACGGCCCACAAAGAGTTCCTCTATGCAGATCTCTCTCCAACGGTCCTCCGGTCCTGGGCCTGTTGGAGCTGAAGAGCCACCGCCATGTCCGCCACCCAGCTACACCCCAGGACCTGCTCCGGCCTACACAGAACCAGACAGGAACTACCACTACGCTCTACCACCACCACCACCTCACTACAGCCGAGAGGCTTCATCTACGGTCAGTTCACCACCTCACTACAGTCGAGACACTTCATCTACGGTCAGTTCACCACCTCACTACAGCCGAGAGGCTTCATCTACGGTTAGTTCACCACCTCACTACAGCCGAGAGGCTTCATCTACGGTCAGTTCACCACCTCACTACAGCCGAGACGCTTCATCTACGGTCAGTTCACCACCTCACTACAGCCGAGACGCTTCAGGGAGCTACAGTTCTGCCATGCCTCATAATGGGAATCGACAGCCCACAGAGCCGGCTCAACCCAAGCAAAGGGTTTTCTGCGTCACACCCCAAGATGGCTCAAACTCAAGCGGTCAGGTCAGTTCAGCTATGTCTAACGGAAATGGAGGCTCACAGGGAATCAGCATCGGAGGCTTCCACATCTCAAGGAACTCCTCAGATGGATCTGAAGTCCAGCAGTTCAGGATCGGCTATGGCTCTGGCAATCAAGGAGCTGGGCCCTGCCGCTGGTCCGTCCAGCAGCAGAACTCTGACCCGGGCCAACCTGGCACCACTCAAAGGCGGCTTGTGTTCCAGCTTGGACAGCAGGACCAAGCCAGACAGGCCAACAATATGAACCTTGTGGCCACTAGTGAGCCCACCGATCTGGGTTTCACTGGCTCCAAGGGAGGGCGTGTGGTACGTTACCCCAAGATCCGGCTGGAGAGAAGCTCTTCGCATCAGCGGCTGCCCCGTGGGAACCACCAGACATTCGGTGATGTTGGGGATCCTCAGGGCATTGAAGGAAACCCTTCAGAGATGGACGGTCAAAGTATGGATATTGAAGATGGCTGTACTTTCAACATCAGGAGAGAACCTCGCAAGCAGCAACCTCACTTCAAGATTTCTTTCAGTCAGAATGGTGATCCCCCTACCGTACAGGATATAAGCCTGGGAAATGGTCAGGTAATGATTATTGGAAGTATAAATATCATTGTGGTAGTGTATTTTTAAAGTTTACACACAAGCTTTGAAGTATTTCAAAGAGTTTAATGTTGAAGGTAGTTGCAACGTATTGGTGTCTGAAGTAGCCTGTATTTGAGTTTATGAGAGTAAATCAAGAATTCAGATGGTTTCAAAGGCATCTGAGAGTCCGTGAATGTTCTGAACACATGAAAAACAGTTTATTTATAGAAATATATTTGTTATTGCTCACCAGACAGTAAATCAAATTTGATTTGTCACATGCGCTTACTGTGAAATGCTTACTTCCAACAATGCAGTTCAAGAAATAGACTTAAGAAAATATTTACTAAATAAATTATTTTGATTTTGATTATTATTAAAAAAAATAATAACAAGAAAATGACAAAACAGTAATGAGGTTATATACAGGGAGTACCAGTACCAAGTCAGTGTGTGGGGCTACAGGTTAGTTGAGGTCATTTGTAGAGGGACAATGCATAGATAATAAACAACAAGTAGCAGCAGTAGTGTAAAAACGAAGGGGGGGGGTCAATGTAATAGTCTGGGTGGCCATTTTTGATTAATTGTTAATCAGTCTCATGGCTTGCGGGTGTAAGCTGTTAAGGAGCCTTTTGGACCTAGACTTGACACTCTGTTATCCCTTGCCGTGTGGTAGCAGAGAGAACAGTCCATGACTTGGGTGACTGGAGTCTTTGACAATTTTCTGGGCCTTCCTCTGACACCGCCTAGTATAGAGGTCCTGGATGTCAGGAAGCTTGGCCTCAGTGATGCCTTACGGTCAGTAGTGATTTATAATAAATAAAATAAAAATGCATGCCTGCCTTGCGGCTGGGCGGGAAGGGGGTGGTCACATTCTGGGAAGTGAGAATGTCAAGTAGCCCCAAGGCAGCCTGGCCAGGAGCTGCTGCTGCTGCTGGTCTCCACTGCACCGGCTTTTATTTCATTTCACAACCACAGGCATGTGAACTTTTACACACTTAGATGGAGTCTCATTCACTAGGAAAACCCGAGGAAAACAAATGGGAGACGGGCTTTGGAAACTAGTGCTCAACACACGCACACAATTGTTGCCCGGCCCACTCACTTCATTGTCTTTACGTTGAGGTAATAGTAACGTAACCTAATGTAGCAGTCGTAAAAGAAACGCCTGACCGGCATTTCTTTCTCTCTGGTCCTGACAAGAAAATTAAAATAAACTTTTCAGAGGTTCTCTTCTGCACTGTTCAACCAGTTCAGTAAATGTGGAGGAGGAGTTCAGATGGAGGGTCATCTTGTTAACGTCCAAAAGGGGAAGTATCGTCACAGGCTCTCCATTTCTCCAGAAAACTCGATGCAGCTGGTTGTCTTCTAACCCTGCAGAGGGTGAGGTAATAAATAGGAACAAACACCCCCACAGCCTCTTTAAGATCTGGCTGTGCTTGTGCTATCTTTAGATCCGCTTGAAAGGGGCATGTCTCCTATGGCCTGGGTCGGTGTGGCGTCTCCTATGGCCTGGGTCGGTGTGGCGTCTCCTATGGCCTGGGTCGGTGTGGCGTCTCCTATGGCCTGGGTCGGTGTGGCGTCTCCTATGGCCTGGGTCGGTGTGGCGTCTCCTATGGCCTGGGTCGGTGTGGCGTCTCCTATGGCCTGGGTCGGTGTGGCGTCTCCTATGGCCTGGGTCGGTGTGGCGTCTCCTATGGCCTGGGTCGGTGTGGCGTCTCCTATGGCCTGGGTCGGTGTGGCGTCTCCTATGGCCTGGGTCGGTGTGGCGTCTCCTATGGCCTGGGTCGGTGTGGCGTCTCCTATGGCCTGGGTCGGTGTGGCGTCTCCTATGGCCTGGGTCGGTGTGGCGTCTCCTATGGCCTGGGTCGGTGTGGCGTCTCCTATGGCCTGGGTCGGTGTGGCGTCTCCTATGGCCTGGGTCGGTGTGGCGTCTCCTATGGCCTGGGTCGGTGTGGCGTCTCCTATGGCCTGGGTCGGTGTGGCGTCTCCTATGGCCTAGGTTGGTATGGGTCGGTGTGGCGTCTCCTATGGCCTAGGTTGGTATGGGTCGGTGTGGCGTCTCCTATGGCCTGGGTTGGAATGGGTCGGTGTGGCCTCTCCAATGGTATGGGTCGGTGTGGCGTCTCCTATGGCCTGGGTTGGTATGGGTCGGTGTGGCGTCTCCTATGGCCTGGGTTGGTATGGGTTGGTGTGGCGTCTCCTATGGGTCGGTGTGGTTCCCTGAGAACAGTTGCCCTTTCTGGGTGATTCAGATCTGATATCATTATGACTCCAAATGACTATATTAAAGAAGTTTAACAAGCTATCAATATCAGCATTTCGTTATAGCTTTGAGTCTTTCATAAAGCTGTAAATAATCAACTGTATCTACTTTCTATAGCAGAAGAGTACACTGCTAAACGGCTCTCCATTTCCTAACCAATAAAATTAGATTTCAGATGCAGACCTTACAGCATTTAAACTGTTTCTCAATTGTCGAAAACATGGGCCTCTCAAAACAGTTGTTGTTGTCTGTAGTTTGTAGCTTGGTATTTAGACTATCTAATGGCCACTGTGTCAGGATTGGACCAGAATCATCCAGAACTATTACTAGAGTCTGCCACCCCTCTTTAGTTGCATCTTGATAAGGTTTTATCAGACTATTCCCACTACCAACCAGGATACTGCTACTGGCTGGGAGGTTATATGTCCTCACTCAGCTATTTGGACATGTTTTTTAATATTACTATTGGACGAGCATGGTCACTTTTAAGACTGGCTAATGATATTGACATTGAATGGCGCGACTGAACAGGTCATAGGCCTATGTTTTGTATGAACCTTGAGTTTGAATGTTCACTCGTGTCAGTGCGTGAGTTGAATTTCAGTTGAGGGTACATGCTAAGTTGGTACATACTAAGGCAGGACCTCTTGTTTTGACTGGGCTTATCATTTCAGTGTGATTTTCTAGTGTCTGTATGACTGGTCTCTGCTGACTTTAGTGGCCACTGATGTCAGAGGAATGTCACCCACCAACTGTTTCAACACTCCTCCCTATACCACATCTCTTCAGAATCTTTAGATTTATTTTGACCAAATATGGAAACAAACAAACAAATAATTTTAACACAATTTTAGCCACTTAACATTCCCGCTACAGAATAAAGTTGACCCTGCTCTCACATATAGGACACTTAACGTTTGGATGTATGGAATTACCTTGATACCCATAGGAGGGGAAACCCCCTTCCCCAGGTGCCCTGTGGTTGCCTGCCTAGTAGGCTAGCGCCCCTGGATATAGAAAAGCACAGTGCTTGTGCCAGGCTGGAGACAGACAGCTTTGTCTATAGAAATAGAATAACTAGAATGGAAAGGGCATCCCCATTCAAGTCAATGTTTTGGGATGGGTGGGCTGGCGGCCATATTTAGTGTACCCATGCCAGGAAGTAATTACATTTCTATAGTTAGGCCTATGCCCTCGCCACAGCCTTAACCCAGACCAGTTCACAGCTAGTGCAGTTGCCATTCACAAAGAGCGTTGACCAACTGGCTGGCTGGCTGTCACGAGGCTATATTAGCTTGGGGGTCTCCGGCGTTATTTTTGTCAATATGCATGTGCTGTGCCGGGGGCTGGGGAGGGAATTGTTGTTGGAGCTTTTTCAGGCACCTTGTGGGGGTTGCATGGCATTGTAACTCAACCTAACCCCACTCGGGCTTTTCCAGTGAATAGGTTAGGCTTTATTGTACAGGCCTTTTTCTCCTGTCGGGGTCGGGGGCCTGCTGTTTGATCCCTGATTGTCTACTGACCCTAACCCTCATTCTCTCCTTCCAGTCTGTTGTCTCTCTCGCCCTCTCTCTCTCTTCAATTTCAATACAAGGGGCTTTATTGGCATGGGAAGCAAGTGAAATAGATAATAAAAATGTTTTTTTTTTTTTTTTGATTACACTCTTCAAAGTTCCAAACGAATAAAGACATTTCAAATGTCATTATGTGTGTGTATATATACAGTGTTGTAATAATGTGCAAATATTTAAAGTACAAAAGGGAATATAAATTAACATCAATATACAGTTGAAGTCGGAAGTTTACATACACTTAGGTTGGAGTCATTAAAACTAATTTTTCAACAACTCTACAAATTTCTTGTTAACAAACTATAGTTTAGGCAAGTCGGTTTGGACATCTACTTTGTGCATGACACAAGTAATTTTTCAAACAATTGTTTAGACAAATTAAATAATCTATAATTTACTGTATCACAATTCCAGTGGGTCAGAAGTTTACATACACTAAGTTGCCTGTGCCTTTAAACAACTTGGAAAATTCCAGAAAATGATGTCATGGCTTTAGAAGCTTCTGATAGGCTAATTGACATAATTTGTGTCAATTGGAGGTACCTGTGGATGTATTTCAAGGCCTACCTTCACACTCAGTGCCTCTTTGGTTGACATCATGGGGAAATTATTTATTGTGGAAGACTACCCAAAACGTTTGACCCAAGTTAAACATTTTAAAGGCAATGCTACCAAATACTAATTGAGTGTATGTAAACTTCTGACGCACTGGGAATGTGATGAAAGAAATAAAAACTGAAATAAATAATTCTCTCTACTATTATTCATAAAATAAAGTGGTGATCCTAACTGACCTAAGACAGGGAATTGTTACTAGGATTAAATGTCAGGAATTGTGAAAAACTGAGTTTAAATGTATTTGGCCAAGGTGTATGTAAACGTCCGACTTCAACTGTAGGTTGTATTTACAATGATGTTTGTTCTTCACTGGTTTCCCTTTTCTTGTGGCAACGGGTCACAATAGATATGGGAATTTATCGAAATTTGATTTGTTTACAAATTCTTTGTGGGTCTGTGTAATCTGAGGGAAAAAATGTGTCTATGCTCAAACACTTGACAGACGGTTAGTAAGTACAGCTCAGTTTCCACCTCATTTTGTGGCCAGTTAGCACATAGACTGTCTTCTCTTGAGAGCCAGGTCTGCCTACGGTGGCCTGTCTCAATAGCAAGGCTATGCTCACTGAGTCTGTACATAGTCAAATATTTCCTTTATTTTGGGTCAGTCACAGTGGTCAGGTATTCTGTCACTGTGTACTCTCTGTTTATGGCGAAAAAGCATTGTAGTTTGTTCTGTTTTTTTGTAAATTCTCTCATGTTTCAAGTAATTATCTTTTTGTTTTCTCATGATTTGGTTGGAACGAATTGTGTTGCTGTCCTGGGGCTCTGTGGGGTGTGTTTGAACAGAGCCCCAGGATCAGCTTGCTTAGGGGACTCTTCTCCAGGTTAATTTCTCTGTAGGTGAAGGCTTTGTTATGGAATGTTTGGGAATTGCTTCCTTTTAGTTGGTTGTAGAATGTGACGGCTCTTTTCTTGATTTTGATAATTAGTGGGTATCGGCCTAACTCCGCTCTGCATGCTAAATTTGGTGGTTTATGCAGTACAATGAGGATATTTCTGCAGAATTTTGCATGGAGTCTCTTTTAAGTTGGTGTTTGTCCCATTTTTTTTGAATTCTTGGTTGTTCAACGGACCCCAGACCTCACAACCATAAAGGGCAGTGGGTTGTATAACTGATTCAAGTATTTTTAGCCAGATCCTAATTGGTATGTCAAATTTCATGTTCCTTTTGATGGCGTAGAAAGCCCTTGCCTTGTCTCTCAGATCGTTCACAACTAAACTCAGCAAAAAATGAAATATCCTCTCACTGTCAACTGCTTTTATTTTCAGCAAACTTAACATGTGTAAATATTTGTATGAACATAAGATTCAACAACTGAGACCTAAATTGAACAAGTTCCACAGACATGGGACTAACAGAACTGGAATAATGTGTTCCTGAACAAAGGGGGGTCAAAAGTAACAGTCAGTATCTGGTGTGGCCACCAGCTGCATTAAGGACTGCAGTGCATCTCCTCCTCATGAACTGCACCAGATTTGCCAGTTCTTGCTGTGAGATGTTACCCCACTCTTCCACCAAGGTACCTGCAAGTTCCTGGACATTTCTGGGGGGGGAATGGCCCTAGCCCTCATCCTCTGAACCAATTGGTCCCAGATGTGCTCAATGGGATTGAGATCCGGGTTCTTCGCTGGCTATGGCAGAACACTGACATTCCTGTCTTGCAGGAAATCATGCACAGAATGAGCAGTATGTCTGTTGGCGTCATGCTGGAGGATCATGTCAGAAGGAGCCTGCAGGAAGGGTACCACATGAGGGAGAAGGATGTCTTCCCTGTAACACACAGCGTTGAGAACGCCTGAAATGACAGCAAGCTAAGTCCGATGATGCTGTGAAACACCGCCCCAGACCATGACGGACCCTCCAAATCGATCCCGCTCCAGAGTACAGGCCTCGGTGTAACACTCATTCCTTGGACGATAAACGCGAATCTGACCATCACCCCTGGTGAGACAAAACCGTGACTCGTCTGTGAAGAGCACTTTTTGCCAGTCTTGTCTGGTCCAGCGACGGTGGATTTGTGCCCATTTGTGCCACGTTGTTGCCGGTGATGTCTGGTGAGGACCTGCCTTACAACAGGCCTACAAGCCCTCAGTCCAGCCTCTCTCAGCCTATTGCGGACAGTCTGAGCACTGATGGAGGGATTGTGCGTTCTTGGTGTAACTTGGGCAGTTGTTGTTGCCATCCTGTACCTGTCCCGCAGGTGTGATGTTCGAATGTACCGATCCTGTGCAGGTGTTGTTACACGTGGTCTGCCACTGCGAGGACGATCAGCTGTCCGTCCTGTCTCCCTGTAGCACTGTTTTAGGAGTCTCACAGTACAGACATTGCAATTTATTGCCCTCACCACATCTGCAGTCCTCATGCCTCCTTGCAGCATGCCTAAGGCACGTTCACGCAGATGAGCAGGGACCCTGGGCATATTTCTTTGGGTGTTTTTCAGAGTCAGTAGAAAGGCCTCTTTAGTGTCTTAAGTTTTCAGAACTGTGACCTTAATTCCATACCGTCTGTAAACTGTGTATTAACGACCGTTCCACAGGTGCATGTTCATTAACTGTTTATGATTCTTTGAACAAGCATGGGAAACAGTGTTTAAACCCTTTGCAATGAAGATCTGTAAAGCTATTTTGATTTTTACAAATTTTCTTTGAAAGACAGGGTCCTGAAAAAGGGTCGCTTCTTTTTTTGCTGAGTTTGTTGAAGTTACCTGTGGCGCTGATGTTTAGGTCGAGGTATGTATAGTTTTTTGTGTACTCTAGGGCAACAGTGTCGAGCTGGAATTTGTATTTGTGTTCCTGGCAACTGGACCTTTTAAGCAACATCATTATTTTTGTCTTACTGAGATGTACTGTCAGGGCCCAGGTCTGTCAAAATCTGTGCAGAAGATCTAGGTGCTGCTGTAGTCCCTCCTGGGTTGGGGATAGAAGCACCAGATCATCCGCAAACAGAAGACGTTTGACTTCATATTCTCGTAGGGCCATGTGCCACAGACTGTTCTAGTGGCCTCACCAATTTCTTGACATACATGTTAAAGAGGGTGGGGCTTAAGCTGCATCCCTGTCTCATCCCCCAGCCCGGTGGAAATAAATGTTTTTTTGCCAATTTTAACCACACACAATTGTTTTTTGTGTACATGTTGTATGTTTTTCCCCCAATGTCACTTTCCAAACATTTGTATAGCAGACCCTCTTGCCAAATTGAGTATCAAACCTTTTTGAAATCAACAAAGTATGAGAAGACTTTGCCTTTGTTTTGGTTTGTTTGTTAATTAGGTTGTGCAGGGTGAATACATGGTCTGTGTCGCACTGTAATTTTGTAAAAAGCCAATTTGATATTTGCTCAGTACATTGTTTTCACTGAGGAAATGTACAAGTCTGCTGGTCATGTTAATGCAGAGGATTTTCCCAAGTTTGCTGTTGAATTTGGGGTCAAATTTGTCTCCACTTTTGTGGATTGGGGTTATCAGTCCTTGGTTCCAAATATTGGAGAATATGCCAGGGCTGAGGATGATGTTAGAGTTTTAGTATAGCCAATTGGAATATGTAGATTTGATATTCCAATTGGAATATCTAGATTTGATCATTTAATTTAGGTTACCATCAACCCCACAGGCCTTTTTTGTGTTGGATGGTTTGTATTTTGTCCAGTAGTTTATTCAATGTAATTGGATAATCCAGTGGGTTCTGGTAGTCTTTAATAGTTGATTCTAAGATTTGTATTTGATCATGTATATTTTTCAGCTGTTTGTTCTTTGTTATAGAGCCAGAAAGGTTGGAGAAGCGGTTTATCCTTACATCTCCGTTTTGGATAGATAACTCTTCGTGTTGTTTGTTTAGAGTTTTCCAATTTTCCCAGAAGTGGTTAGATTCTATGGATTCTTCGATTACATTGAGCTGATTTCTGACGTGCTGTTCCATCTTTTTCCATAGTGAATATCTGTATTATTTTAGTGATTCAACATAGGTCACCCCCCTCTCCCTCCCTCCCTCCTCCTCCCAGTGAGGAGGAATATGCTAACTCCCTCTCTCCCTCCCCCCCTCCCTCCCTCCTCCCAGTGAGGAGTAATATGCTAACTCTCCCTCCCCCTCCCCTACTCCCTCCCTCCCTCCTCCTCCTCCCAGTGAGGTTTAATATGCTAACTCTCCCTCCCCTACTCCCTCCCTTCCCCTCCTCCTCCCAGTGAGGAGTAATATGCTAACTCTCCCTCCCCCTCCCCTACTCCCTCCCTCCTCCTCCTCCCGGTGAGGTTTAATATGCTAACTCTCCCTCCCCTACTCCCTCCCTCCTCCTCCCAGTGAGGAGTAATATGCTAACTCTCCCTCCCCCTCCCCTCCCTCCCTCCCTCCTCCTCCCGTGAGGAGTAATATGCTAACTCTCCCTCCCCCTCCCCTACTCCCTCCCTCCCTCCTCCTCCTCCCAGTGAGGTTTAATATGCTAACTCTCACTCCCCTACTCCCTCCCTTCCCTCCTCCTCCCAGTGAGGAGTAATATGCTAACTCTCCCTCCCCTACTCCCTCCTCCTCCCAGTGAGGAGTAATATGCTAACTCTCCCTTCCCTACTCCCTCCCTCCCTCCTCCTCCCAGTGAGAAGTAATATGCTAACTCTCCCTCCCCTCCCTCCTCCCAGTGAGGTTTAATATGCTAACTCTCCCTCCCCTCCGCCCCTCCTCCCAGTGAGGAGTAATATGCTAACTCTCCCTCCCCTCCGCCCCTCCTCCCAGTGAGGATTAATATGCTAACTCTCCCTCCCTCCCTCATCTTCGTCCCAGTGAGGAGTAATATGCTAACTCTCCCTCCCCTACTCCCTCCCTCCCTCCTCCTCCCAGTGAGGAGTAATATGCTAACTCTCCCTCCCCTCCCCCCCTCCTCCCAGTGAGGAGTAATATGCTAATTCTCCCTCCCCTTCTCCCTCCCCTCCTCCTCCTTCCAGTGCAAGATGGCACATGGAGACAGCTGTAGGCTCAGCTGTGACCCCTGTTGAAAGCAGAAATCTCACCCAATGGTCAGCCTGGCCATATTAGCCTTGTCAGCCATATCTTAAAAGGCACATTATGTGAGCATGACCATGGGAGTCTAATCCTCTACCCAGGCATAAAAACACAAACCCGTATTTACTGTCCAGCATCCACACCACAGACTGTCCCTTTTAGGGCTGTCCTTGGCTAAAACCTTAGTCGACCGTTCTTTCGACCAATCGATTGGTCAACATTTTTAAAGGTGTATTTTTCCATATATAAGACACACCCTATGTGATTTAATAAAATCAACTATATACAGTAGTGCTTTATTATTACTGATGAAATAAGGTACAAATGACTCAAGGGAGCCAGAGATAACCAGAAGAAAAAAACCTTAACCTGACCCGACTATTTTCCTCCCTCTCCTGCTGACATTCTGCCATTACTCTCCTGAAGCTGCCGGTAAAATGCCACACGAGGAGTTGGCAACCTTTTTCATGTGGAATGACCATTTATCTTAACATTTCTACCGATCTGCATGCCAGTTGTGGTTTTCATATGCACATTTTACATGACATTTTATAAACCGTGCCAGTACACAAAATGAATACCAGAACCTATTTCAGTCCAAGTCGAGCACTGAGAAGAAGTAATCATGTAGGTCTATTTTATGACGTTTTCACTGAATCAGAGCATAGCATTTTTCCCTTTCATGCTGAGTTTTTATCAAAAGGGACGGAGCTGGAAAGATTTTTCAAATACATTGAAGAACTATTGTCATTCTCAATGGGTGTAAAAACAGACTTTGTTTGCCTGCTGTTTGAGGTGAAGAAAACATTACTTTGAGAAGCTCGACAGCTCATTAGTGGTTGTGCATTAAGCCAATCAGAAATACTATCAGCGCATTCTGGAGAGAGCAGCGCATTCTGGAGAGAGCAGTGCATTTTGCATCCTTTTGCAGACGTCGTCTGCATTGGCCGTGCAGCATTTACGGTGATACGTCCTCAGCAGAAGTCAGGGCATTCATACTTCTTGTGCTTCGTGGAACAGTGCAGAGCTGTTGTCAAGGAAGTGAGTTTGTGTTTTCTACAGGATATACCGCCCCCACTTACGGTCAACCAATCATGTCAATGAGGAGCTATACAGAACCCTCTGCATTTGTGTGTGTGTGTGTGTGTGTGTGTGTGTGTGTGTGTGTGTGTTACTGCTCGAATAAAACATTCTCGGTCGGCCAGCAGCCTAACGACCAAAGAATCAACCAGTTGACTAATTGGGGTCAGCCCTAGTCCCTTTTAGACAACATGTTTTCCTGTGTAGGGTTCACACCTGAACAGTGATTGAGTGAAGCGGAAGCAGAGGTATCAATAATAAACCCTTATGTTCCATCCAGAAACTGTCCGTTTGATAATATCTCAGACACAACTTGTGCTGTCGTGTGTGTGTGTGTACCTGTGTTAGTGCTGCCACACCTGACCAGTGAGTGAATAGAGCAAGTGGTATCCATGGCGATGGCATACTTTTACTGGCCCTCTACTGTAGGCTAGATATTATGGACGATATGCCAAAAGTATGGAGTGACTTTTTTAGGGTTTTGAAATACTTTTTTGCTGTTTTAAGACACGTCTTGTTATCTGTACCTTAAGCAAGCAGTAAATAAACCAAAACATTCAGGAAGGGATTGTTGAATCCTACTGTAAATGAGTTACTGATAGGTGTACAATGTTTTAGATTCCCATTTGAGTTCTGTTTCTTAAGTCCCTTCTCCTCTCATCAGTTCCAATAACACAGACACAGGAGAGATGTGTTGTGACCTGTCTGTGTGCTCTACTAAGACCTGGCTTCAATAGTATGTTATATGATTTCAAATGATTTGTCTGTTCTTAATTGAGCTTGCCTGGCTTAATTGAATAGTCCCAAAACTGTAAGCCCCGCCCATCTGGCGCTCCAAGCAGGCTAGAGCAAACGTTGACCATTTAAAAATATATATATATTTGAACCCAGGTTTGACTCTCTCTGTGATAAAATGGCAGTTATTTAAACCAGAGAGGTAGCCTAGATGGCTACTGCCCAGCTAGCTACTGTTCTGTACTTGTGTTCTGCCTGGCTAAAGGTCAGGGGAAAGTCCAGTGTGTCGACTGGCTCAGTATTAAGTTAAAAAAGGACCAGCGGTTTCTATCATGGCTTTTTAAGTAAAGGTTTTCCAGTGGCTTAACCACAACCTTTTTGCAGTGATATTATTTTCCCATTTCCTCACCTTTTTGACATTCTGTATATAACCCTTGACATGAAGTCTCCGTTGGCTAGGGCTATTTGAACACACCTACAGAATCCCAGAGGCAAACATTGAACAGTTTCTTAACTCCAATCACATAAAAACACCTAATTCCTTCCTATTTCACCTAATTGCTTCCCATTACACCTAATTCCTTCCCATTACACCTAATTCCTTCCCATTACACCTAATTCCTTCCCATTACACCTAATTCCTTCCTATTAATTCCTTCCCATTACACCTAATTCCTTCCTATTACACCTAATTCCTTATTCCTTCCCATTATACCTAATTACACCCTATTTCCTAATTCCTTCCTATTACACCTAATTCCTTCCCATTACACCTAATTCCTTCCCATTACACCTAATTCCTTCCCATTACACCTAATTCCTTCCCATTACACCTAATTCCTTCCCATTACACCTAATTCCTTCCCATTACACCTAATTCCTTCCCATTACACCTCATTCCTTATTTCTTCCCATTACACCTAATTCCTTCCCATTACACCTAATTCCTTCCCTACTACACCTACTTCCTTCCTTATTCCTTCCTACATGCTCATTCAGCCTGTGGCACTAGCTACTAGCTCTCTGCTTCTCCCTCTGTTTGTCTAAACCAGTTGTATCCCACTACACAGGCTCTGTTGGCCTCTGACCGGTCCAAGAATGGGCTTTTCAACCTCGGACAGGTAATCTTGGTCTGGTGTGACTACAGTACCGCTCAATCACCTGACCAGTCAATTACTTTCACCTTTGACCTCTGACCTTTCCCTCTTGGCAATAATGATGGTGGTGGTTAGAATGACTACTTCATGTGGCTGGCACAACCTTTGGCTACCTCTCCTCTCCTCCTGTCTCTCGTTCCCTCGCTCTCGTCTGGTGGTGGTGGTTGTTGTTTCTCTCGCTGGGTCATGGGATCTTCCCCCTCTGTCTAAAGTGATAGTACCTCTACCTACATGACCTACCACCCCAGTGACATCAGCGCTCCCCTGACCTCTCCTCTCAGTGCACCTGCTTCTCACCAAACCTGTGACAACCTGTGTTAATAAACTGATTCTATTGCACAGCTATAGCAGCAACAGTAATATGGAGTGTAATTCCCCCTCATTGCTGTGGTCGGTTCTTCCTTGCCTTCAAGCCCTGCTGCTGGAAATGGAGTCAGTTGGCATTCTTCACAGTTGTCAGAGTATTCATCTCCATTTTGACTGACAATTATTGTACTCTCTTTCTTCTGCAGACGAGGGACGATTTCCTGGGACAGGTCGATGTGCCTCTCAATCATTTACCGGTGAGTGTGTTGTCTGTGTACGACGTGTGTGTGTGTTTATCTTCTGGTCAGTGTATGCGCATATTGTTTGCGTTTTTAGAGTGCTCTACTGGTTTTTAACAGCATGTTTGTTCTGCCTAGTGAACTCTGAAGGTTGTGAAGGGCATAGGGGAGGGGGAAGAGTTTAGCAAGCTCTCTTGAGCAACCTGTTGTCGTAGGCTTTTTAAGTAGCAACAACACTGGAGAGTGAGAGCGACTAGCCCCCTGTTAGGAGTGGAAATAAACCCGGGAGGAATGTAAACAACAGGGCCAGTACAGAGTCTGAGGAGAGGAGGGTTACCCAGGCCTGGAGCTGCCGGAAAAACAAACTGATGGTGGTAAGCCACAATGACAAACAGAGTTGTAGTCCTAAAAATTAATGCCGGATTCAAGTCGTTTATTAATCAAGTTTTAAGCAGGTTCATTGTTTTATGAAAGGAACATGATCGATCTTCTAAATAATAACAATGATGATAATAATAATAATTGGGACAACAATGGACTGATCTCACTGGCAGTTCAGAGTGCAGTGCTGCTAATGATTAAATGACCCATTGTCAAATAACCTTTAGTCCTGCTCATAAATTATTCATTGTCAAAGAATGTTTGGCTCTTGATTGAGTGGCTGAGCAGTCAAGCCAGTCAAATATCTTGACCCTAAAGCAGTGCGGTAGTGATTCTAAGAGGTAACTACTTTTGAGAGTGGTGAAACTAAAAGCCTATTTGCATAGGTGGTAAGGTTAATTATTAATCATGACGCACCACCTACTGTTGTCCCTATGGTGGAGGAATTAACATGAGATAAAGTCTGATGTAACCCCGTGGTTCTTCTGGATGGACACAGAGACCTGGGTCTTGTTCATTAGTTTCAAAAACGTTTTGCAACTGAATGCCAACGGGTGTTTATTATAGGGCAAAGACGATACCAATATCGCGATACCCGTTAGTATCGTGGCAAGGAAACGAAACAAAAAAGGAAATATAACTTTATTTAGGAAAACAGCTCTAATGTTGGAAACAAACATCCATTATGTTGTCAAACAGTCACATTTCTTTCTTTTCCAAGCTGTAAGCACACAATATTTTACCCACAGCTGGTTTTTAAAGGACCCAAAAGTTTGGTCTGCTTCATGTTATCATTTTTTGCCATGTGAAAAATATCACCATACTGGTATCGTCACAGCCCTAGTTATTGGACAAGTTCACATAAGTCCCTCAGTATCACTATTTTCTGAGCATATTCTTCTTCCCTTTGGTACCTACTGAACATAACCCTGATCACAGTCAGTCAGCCAGTCAGGTGTCATACTGCCCCTGTGTGTGTATTCTCCGAGGACCTATACGTCTTAGTCACGCTGGGTGGGTGTAGTCTTACTCACTGTGTCTTTGTGGCCTTTTTGTTGAAGTAGTCATGAGTCATGGTGATTCACCTCTGAAAGCTCTGACAGTGTAGAGGCTCCTTGGGTTAGTCACTGACTGGGGCTGCCTTCACTGTCTAGCTACTAGCCCTGAGTGATCTGCTCTTACCATGTTAACTTGGGGTAGTCACTGATGGGTGCTGCCTTCACTGTCTAGCTACTAGCCCTGAGTGTTCTGCTGTTACCATGTTAACTTGGGGTAGTCACTGATCGGTGCCCTCTTCACTGTCTAGCTACTAGCCCTGAGTGATCTGCTGTTACCATGTTAACTTGCGGTAGTCACTGACTGGTGCTGCCTTCACTCAGGGCTAGTAGCTATTAGTGATGATATTGTATCGTTTTGATAATATCGGAATATTAGACTAGACTGAAATCCAAATCCATAATAGCTTGTTCTCTAGTTTATTTTCTAAATAGGGAGACAATTTGTTTTCAGCACTTTTATTGACTGATCAAAATGTGTTCTCATGGTGCTGTCTAGATGAGCAATATGTTTGAAACATCGATTTGCAATAAAATCATAGTATCGAATCGCAATACATATTGCTTATGCTTACACCTATCCAGTCCTCATATCACTTACACCTATCCAGCCCTCATATCACTTACACCTATCCAGCCCTCATATCACTTACACCTATCCAGCCCTCATATCACTTACACCTATCCAGCCCTCATATCACTTACACCTATCCAGTCCTCATATCACTTACACCTATCCAGTCCTCATATCGCTTACACCTATCCAGTCCTCATATCGCTTACACCTATCCAGTCCTCATATCGCTTACACCTATCCAGTCCTCATATCGCTTACACCGATCCAGTCCTCATATCGCTTACACCTATCCAGTCCTCATATCGCTTACACCTATCCAGTCCTCATATCGCTTACACCTATCCAGCCCTCATATCACTTACACCTATCCAGTCCTCAAATCACTTACACCTATCCAGCCCTCATATCACTTACACCTATTCAGCCCTCATATCACTTACACCTATCCAGTCCTCTCAGATCGACACAAGTATCTTGTCTTAGAGTTTATTTGGGATTCAACGTCTCTCTACAAACCCCCAACACACCAGACTTTAAGACTACAGGGTTCGAGTTTCATAGCTGTTTAAACCCCAGCCAGTACTGACTGGTCTGTCGGTCCACTTTATCTCTGAGTTTATGACACAAGGCTGTTAGTTAACTATGAAACAGGAGAGGGTCTACTCTGCGTACACACACACACACACACACACACACACACACACACACTTAACTAAGAAATGGGAGACATTTGTTAATCATTTCAACAGAACTGTTACCAAAGGTTTATCTTCATGTGATGTAATGACAGTGTGTGGCTTTTTATTTCATAGCTACAACATAATGTGTTTATGTTTTCATGTACTGCATGTAAATCACACCTGAGAGAAATACTTAAATCTGGCAAATCCTCTCAAATATTTGCTGTGCACTTGATTCAGGCTAGTTTAACTAGTGTGCTTGGTGGACAGATTGTACCGGTCGTGCATATCACATGTAACTTGGCTCCGGTCTGACGATGTGTCTATGTGAGATGGACAGTGTGGTTTTTCTATTTTATAGCTACATGTTTTGATATGTTTTCATGTCTGTAAACTTGGCTTGCTTTTCGGTGTCTAGGCACTTTGACAACCGCTAATATAAGAATGGATTTTAAATACATTTGATCGATCGATCGATTGATCGATGTGTCTTTGTGTTGTAGACCGAGGACCCTACGATGGAGCGGCCGTACACGTTTAAAGATTTCCTCCTACGGCCACGAAGGTCAGTTCCAGACTACCGACGAAGGTGACAGGGAACTACACACACTCGGACGCATTGACACACACACAAACCATGTCCACCTGTTGTTGCTAATCCAAAGGAGATTCATGGTTAGATATCACTGGAACTACAGGCTTATGTCATTAATGGTATTTGGTTTAAAGTAACTGTACTGTAATCATTGTTAGCTAAGACTGTTGTCATTCCACCTCCTCTGGTTTCTGTTGAATTCCAAATATCGTTCTAATTCTAGACATGAACTTAAATAGCATTGTTAAAATATTCCCCATGTATTGTTTAGGGGGTGCTAACAGGGCTTCCATAGAATGTTGTAGTGTCATTTTAAATGCATCATCGCCCAACTCTCTGAAATTCATGGCTCTGGGTATAAAACCATCTGTTTCTACCTCTGGTTTCTTTTGAATAACTCCCAACTAACTGCCATTTTGGTGTCCTCTTCTGTCTCCAGCCACAAGTCCCGGGTGAAGGGTTATCTACGGCTAAAGATGGCCTACCTGCCAAAGACTGGAAGTCCGGAGGAAGAGACCACTGAAGGGATTACCAGGGAGGAGGCAGAGGTAAGAAGACAGGGACACGCACAAGCGCACAGCTTTTTTTTTTACGTGAAATGTCAGGACATTTTGGGGAGTAAAAATGTGTTTTCCCTAAGCCTAACCTTAACCCCAAAACCCCTAATCTTAACCCCAAACCCTAAACCTAACCGTTAAGCTTAAAATAGCGTTTTAACAAATTCAGTACAGTCCTGATTTTTAGAAAATAATATCATTTTCCTACATACAGTGCATTCAGAAAGTATTCAGACCCCTCAACTTTTTCCACAATGTTGTTACGTTACAGCCTTATTCTAAAATGGATTAAATAGTTTTTTTCCCCTCAGCAATCTACGTACACACAATACCCCACAATGACATCACAATACCCCATAATGACATCACAATACCCCATAATGACATCACAATACCCCATAATGACAAAGCAAAAACAGTTTTTATTTATTTTTTCTTCACATTTATAATAAAAATAAAAAAATAACTGAAATATCACATTTACAAAAGTATTCAGACCCTTTACTCAGTACTTTGTTGAAGCACCTCTGGGAGCGATTACAGCCTAGAGTCTTCTTGGGTATGACGCTACGAACTTGGCACACGTGTATTTGGGGAGTTTCTCCCATTCTTCTCTGCCGATCCTCTCAAGCTCGTGTCAGGTTGGATGGGAAGTGTTCTTGCACAGCTATTTCAGGTCTCTCCACAGATGTTCAGTCGGGTCCAAGTCCGGGCTCTGGCGGGGCCACTCCAGAACATTCAGAGACTTGTCCCGAAGTCACTCCTGCGTTGTCTGGGCTGTGTGCTGTTTTTTAGGGGAACCTTAACCTCAGTCTGAGGTCCTGATCACTCTGGAGCAGGTGTTCATCAAGGATCTCTGTACTTTTCTCCATTCATCTTTCCCTCAATCCTGACTAGTCTCCCAGTCTAGTCTCCCACCAAGCTTCATCAGAGGGATGGTGCCAGGTTTCTTCCAGATGTAATGCTTTGCATTCAAGACAAATAGTTCAATCTTGGTTTTATCAGACCAGATCATTTTGTTTCTCGTGGTCTGAGAGTCTTTAGGTGCCTTTTGGCAAACTCCAAGCTGGCTGTCATGTGCCTTTTTACTGAGGAGTGGCTTCCGTCTGGCCACTCTACCATAAAGGCCTGATTGGTGGAGTGCTGCATAGATGGTTGTCCTTCTGGAATGTTCTCCCATCTCCACAGACGATCTCTGGAGCTCTGTCAGAGTGACCATCAGGTTCTTGGTCACCTCCCTGACCAAGGCCCTTCTCCCCTTGATTGCTCAGTAAAGGACACCAATAATAAGAAGGGACTTCCTTGGGCCAAGAAACACAAGCAATGGACATTAGACCAGTGGAAATCAGTCCTTTGGTCTGATGAGTAGAAATGTTAGATTTTTGATTCCAACCGTGTCTTTGTGAGACGCAGAGAAGGTGAATGGATCACCTTTGCATGTGCGGTTCCCACTGTGAAGCATGTAGGAGGAGGTGTGGGGTTGCTTTGCTGGTGACACAGGTGAATTCAAGGCACACTTTACCGACATAGCTACCACAGCATTCTGCAGCGATACGCCATCCCATCTGGTTTGCGTTTAGTGGGGCTATACTTTTTTTTTCAACAGAATAATGACCCAACACACCTCCAGGCTGTGTAAGGGCTATTTGACCAAGGAAAGTGAAGGAGGTGCAGCATCAGATGACCTGGCCTCCACAATCACCTGACATCAACCCAGTTGAGATGGTTTGGGATAAGTTGGATCGCAGAGTGAAGGAAAAGCAGCCAACAAGTGCTCAGCATGTGTAGGAACTTCTTCAAGACTGTTGGAAAAGCATTCCAGGTGAAGCTGGTAATGAGAATGCCAAGCGTGTTCAAAGCTGTCATCAAAGCAAAGGGTGGCTACTTCGAAGAATCTTAAGTATAAATATATATATTTTTTTGTTTAACACTTCTTTGGTTACTACATGACTCCATATGTGCTATTTCATAGTTTTGATGTATTCACTATTATTCTCCAATGTAGCCCTTGAATCAGTAGGTGTGTCCAAGCTTTTGAGTGGTACTGTATATACATGCATACAGTTGTGGAGGTGGAGTAACAAAAGTCTGTTACTGCCAACAGGGAGTCTGGAGAAAACGTCTAGTCTGTTCTGGTCTGGCCTCTCTTTCTGGAAACACCATTCACTCGCTCACTCACTTCCCCACTTCCTTTCATTTTCAAAAGTCTGATCTAATGGAAAATTAAAGTATGTGTTTGGTGTGTGTTTCTGTACGCTTCTGTGTGCCAGTGACTTAATCTGAGTAAGAGAGCGAGAGAGGGCAAGATGGCTTATAGTTTTTCACTCAGTAAAATGAGGCCTAGATAGGGTGACATATAGCTAGTCTCGGTACCCGTCTGTTTAGGCATCATTCCACTCTTTGTCTTGCTAAACATCTTTGGCATATGACACCGAGTAAGAGTGGAATTGTAGCTAAACAGACGGGTACCCAGGCTAACATTTAGCAGGAGAACTGAAGGGAGAAAAAAAACTGAAAATCTACAACGATCTTGCGAGATCTCAGACAGACAGACAGCCAGTGGAATGTAAGGTACACCAAAAGGGAAGAGCTGTGTTTTGTTTCCTGGCTGTGCCGTGTCTCTCTCTCTGTCTGTATCTTTGAGCACTCTCCTCCTGTGCCTTTGTGCTTCTCAGGGCTGGGAGGTGAACGACTCTGCCGATCCCAGCGTCCAGAGGCCCCAGGCTGTCCAGCCCCCACTGCCCCCAGGATGGGAGGAGAAGGTTGATAACCTGGGCAGAACCTACTACGTCAACCACAACAACCGCTATACACAGTGGAAACGACCCAGTAACGTGTATGTATACACAGCTATGTTATCTTTACACACAGTTATCAGAACTGCTCTAGGTCCTCTGGTTTCCTCCAGGGCTCTGTACTAGGTCTTCTGGTGTCCCCCAGGGCGCTGTACTAGGTCCTCTGGTGTCCCCCAGGGCTCTGTGCTAGGTCTTCTGGTGTCCCCCAGGGCTCAGTGTTAGGTCTTCTGGTGTCTCGGTGCTAGGTCTTCTGGTGTCCCCCAGTGCTCAGTGCTAGGTCCTCTGGTGTCCCCCAGGGCTCTGTACTAGGTCCTCTGGTGTCCCCCAGGGCTCGGTGCTAGGTCTTCTGGTGTCCCCCAGGGCTCGGTGCTAGGTCTTCTGGTGTTCTCCAGACTCGGTGCTAGGTCCTCTGGTGTCCCCCAGGGCTCGGTGCTAGGTCTTCTGGTGTCCCCCAGGGCTCGGTGCTAGGTCTTCTGGAGTCCTCCAGACTCGGTACTAGGTCCTCTCTTGTTCTCTCTGTGCACAAACATGTCAAATGTTAATTATCTCTTCTCTACAGGGATGATGTTTCGGAGGTGGAGAATGACAATCAGCAGCGGGCGAACAGCATCCAGGCCCACCGGGTTTTCAGGTCTAGACGACACATCTCTGAAGACCTGGAGAACGAACACACAGAACCCAGAGACATGGAGGATGTGAGTCTGACCTTTGACCGCTCGACTGTACAATATGTTTTAATCAAGATCTTCGTAAATCCAAGGTCATCTATTGCTTCATACCAGGACAATATTACACCTACATTGTTACTTAAAATAGGTTAATGGATAAATGCCTTATCTTTACTGCAGAATACAGAAGGATTTTCCAAACTAGTCAGTGGTACAGTACATACTCTTGCGCACTCTCTCTCTCTGCACAGTCGTGGGAGCCAATCACTGAAGAGAGTCCAGACGGCCCCCTACCTGGCCCCTCCTCCTCAATGGCGACGGCCATCCCCCAAACGCCTGCCCCACCACCCCTCCAGGAGTTCTCAGAGGAGATCAACCTGCACCTCTCTCTCTCTCCAACCCCATCTGGCCCCCCGCCTGACATCAACGGAGAGGTGGCCGCCCCCAGCCACGCCTCTGCTGTGGTGAGAATCACTGACCAGTTTGATTCTGTTAGAGGCAAATTCAGCACTTTTTAACCTCATTCATTAGCACCATTCCAGTATGTGTGAAAACATTTGTTCTTGTAGCCAAAAAGACGAGAAGAAAAAGTCTTAAGAAAACAATCCCTCCCTCCCTCCCTCCGTCTCCCCTCAGCAGAGCCATCTGACCTCCAGGCTACGCTCCTCCAGTATGACAGATGGGGTCAGTGACCAGGCCCAGCCTCCTCCTCCAGCGGTACGATACACCCACTCTTTCTTCATGCTCTCCTCTGTTGTTCCACCTCTGCCTTCCGAATCCTTTACTACACAGGCAGCTCTTTCTGTTCTCCTCTGGTCTTCCTCTCCTTTCCTCCTGTCCTCTCCTTCCCTCCTCCTGTTCTCCCCCCTCTCTTCCTCATGTCCTCTCCTCCTTTCCTCTCCCCTCTCCTGCTGTCTTCCTCCTGTCCTCTCCCCTCTCCTTCTGTCTTCCTTCTGTCCTCTCCTTCCCTCCTCCTGTTCTCCCCCCTCTCTTCCTCATGTCCTCTCCTCCTGTCCTCTCCCCTCTCCTTCTGTCTTCCTCCTGTCCTCTCCTTCCCTCCTCCTGTTCTCCCCCCTCTCTTCCTCATGTCCTCTCCTCCTTTCCTCTCCCCTCTCCTGCTGTCTTCCTCCTGTCCTCTCCCCTCCTCCTGTTCTCCCCCCTCTCCTCCTCATGTCCTCTCCTCCTTTCCTCTCTCCTGCTGTCTTCCTCCTGTCCTCTCCCCTCTCCTTCTGTCTTCCTTCTGTCCTCTCCTTCCCTCCTCCTGTTCTCCCCCCTCTCCTCCTCGTGTCCTCTCCTCCTTTCCTCTCCCCTCTCCTGCTGTCTTCCTCCTGTCCTCTCCTTCCCTCCTCCTGTTCTCCCCCCTCTCCTCCTCATGTCCTCTCCTCCTGTCATCTCCCCTCCTCCTCTCTGCTTGTTGTGATTCCTTACTGCCTGGTGGTGATTCACTCTGCAGTGTCAGGCTGTGTGTTTCTGTAACAGTGGCAGTAATTCTATCCTTCCTAATCAAACACATCCTAGACAGAGATCTGAGTCACAGTAGCCCAGGGAGCCAGTGCTTCTGAAGGGAAAAGCACAGGTGCTGATGTCAGCCTTTTATCTCACTGACCTGAATGAGTGAGTGGGTAGCTGGGGTTTTTACAACCGTAGCAGAATGAGGATTTTTCTAGACTGTTTTTTTTTTCACAGTCAGAGGCTAAATCCAGTCACCACATGTTTCTGTGGTTTGACACACTTTCTTAGGAAGCATGTGTAGGTTGCAGATCTGGGTTCATATAATATTTGAAATCTTTCAAAGTGCTATGAGTGTTTGCTCTAGCCTACCTGGAGTGGCAGACTACTCTATTGGTTCCATTGTACCATGCAAGCTCAATTACGTACATCTTAAGTATTTGGATTTGGATACTATGAACCCAGGATTTGGATACTATGAACCCAGGATTTGGATACTATGAACCCAGGATTTGCATACTATGAACCCAGGATTTGGATACTATGAACCCAGGATTTGGATACTATGAACCCAGGATTGGTGTCAAAGGGATGATTTCAGTTTCCACATGTAGCTCAGTCTGTCCCATATACCGGTTTGGTTTGACACACTTTCCTGGGAATGAAAAGGAATGTGTAGGTTGAGCATGGTTGGTTGGTTATGTAATTCTTCCCCTGACTGGGCAGTGTTTCTCTTGCTGTGGAGTGCACCTCAGACGGAAGAAAGTATATCTACACAAATAAGCTGTGAAAAGGCTGTTTTTTAAATGGTTCTTGACATGGACAGTGTGTGAGACGACCTCAGTTATTGTAGAAGGGAGGGAAGGAAGCTACATGTTATTGGTTTGGAACAGCCCTGCACAGTTGACCCCTCTCTGCCTCGCCCGGGGTGAAACTTAGTTGTCGGCAATGTTCCCTCAGAAAAAAAGTCACTGAGCAAATTTCTGGTTTACTGAGTGCAAACTTGAACATTGTGAAAATTCAGTGCATCTTCTGGCGCGTGTTTACTGTGAACACTGAGGCTGTGCCCGTGAACACTGAGGCTGTGCCCGTGAACACTGAGGCTGTGCCCGTGAACACTGAGGCTGTGCCCGTGAACACTGAGGCTGTGCCCGTGAACACTGAGGCTGTGCCCGTGAACACTGAGGCTGTGCCCGTGAACACTGAGGCTGTGCCCGTGAACACTGAGGCTGTGCCCGTGAACACTGAGGCTGTGCCCGTGAACACTGAGGCTGTGCCCGTGAACACTGAGGCTGTATCCACTTTAAGTTAGTTTTAACAGTGGCCAAGTAGGCTAATGTGGCTATTTGATCATAATAGAGGCCTACCAGAGTGGCCTACCAGAGTGGCCTACCATCAAAAACAATGGAGTAAATGCATCCCATAACATTTTAACATGGAAATAGCTGTTCTATTCAGGTCCCTTTTGGGGAAAAAATAAACATGCAGGACTTGACATTAACCTGTTTATCCACTTGTCCTTCAGACAATGTGACTGAAAATGATGTTTGGTGCAAGAAATCACTTTACAAAATAAAATGCATCATTATTCCCATAAGATTATTATAGATAGGCAGCATAATTTGTCTGATTATCGGCTACTTAGCTTTTTCAAGCCTGTCTCAAAATACAACACTGTCCCTTTAAGACAAAAAAAAGCTCTTTACCTGACTCGCTTTTCAAAGATGTCTAGAAATGTACACATTTTGTGTTCTTGTATGAAGCAATCACTCCCCCATTGCTGACTACACATTATCTATATCTGGGCTAATAACTCACTAACTAGCAAAGGATATGAACAGATGTACACACGTTGCTACATGTAGCTCTCGCTTTGATCTCAAAACAAGCTCATCTATTCACGAAGGCTCATGCTGTAAACACAGTCCAGTTCAAAGTGAATGACACACATCTATGGAAGTGGTCTCTTTGCATATAGGCCTACGGCAGCTCTGATGGGTTATGGCACACCGGCTTGTGGAGAGTATGAGCCTGAGTCGTGCCTGTCAATGCAATAAAATGATACTCCGATGCTTTCTGCCTACAACAGAATCTCTTGCATAGTTAGTTTTGCATACCAGCATGCTGACCACACTGCTCGCGCGTGTCAACGAGCGCCATGTGGGTGATTGAAAGATACACTGAGGTCCACACTCCAGTCCAGTTGGTGGTGGTATAGCACCTTAAAGTTGGTTGCCAACCGCCATATAAAGTCCAAAAAAGGAGAAGAAGCCTGAAGGAGGAGAGATTACTAGAAACAAACTTTTACCCTTTTATCTGTGGATTAATTGTTAGAGTGGAGGACCTTGTGCATTTCAGGTACAATAACAACCCAATGTTTATATCCCAGGACAAATTAGCTAGCAACAGCAAGCTAGCTAAATTGCCAAATGTTTAATGCTTTTTGACCTGTCCCCAAATGAATATAGTTAGTTCAGAGTTTGTTTTGATATTTCGACCTGCGTGTCCTGATCGTGTCTGGTGTGGGTGGACAAAATCAAATGGGCAGCGGTCTGGTCCACATGTAAGTCTTGCATAGTTTTTAAAATGTTGGTATGTTGCATTAAAAGTGGCAAATATTGCGCTGATTCGATCACAATTCCCACAGTAAAGAGAAACGTTGATGGTGTTAACTAACGGGGGAAAAGTCTAGAAAGCTGTGTGAAGTTCAATTTCGTTGTTCTCTGCGCGGGCTGATATTTCTTCTGCATGGCAGTCCCTGGGGAGCTGCATGCATGTGCACGCTCGCAGCTTAGATGAAATGTTGGTTGTTGGTTCAGTATTTGGCAGCAAAAGTGTTTTGTTTTGTACTTTTTGAAATGTAGGCTTATGTCTTAAATGCAGTAAAGAAATGTAGGCTTATGTCTTAAATGCAGTAAAGAAATGTAGGCTTATGTCTTAAATGCAGTAAAGAAATGTAGGCTTATGTCTTAAATGCAGTAAAGAAATGTAGGCTTATGTCTTAAATGCAGTGAAGAGTGCGATGTAGTTCCATGTTGCTCCATAAGGCTTATCAAAATAGTTTTATTGTTATTGACACAAAAAATAAGTTACTGTTGCTAATGACAAAGGAAAGGGTTACTGTTGCTAATGACAAAGGAAAGGGTTACTGTTGCTAATGACAAAGGAAATGGTTACTGTTGCTAATGACAAAGGAAAGGGTCACTGTTGCTAATGACAAAGAAAAGGGTTACTGTTGCTAATGACAAAGGAAAGGGTTACTGTTGCTAATGACTAAGGAAAGGGTCACTGTTGCTAATGACAAAGGAAAGGGTCACTGTTGCTAATGACAAAGGAAAGGGTTACTGTTGCTAATGACAAAGGAAAGGGTTACTGTTGCTAATGACAAAGGAAAGGGTCACTGTTGCTAATGACAAAGGAAAGGGTCACTGTTGCTAATGACAAAGGAAAGGGTTACTGTTGCTAATGACAAAGGAAAGGGTCACTGTTGCTAATGACAAAGGAAAGGGTCACTGTTGCTAATGACAAAGGAAAGGGTCACTGTTGCTAATGACAAAGGAAAGGGTTACTGTTGCTAATGACAAAGGAAAGGGTCACTGTTGCTAATGACAAAGAAAACGGTGAGCGTCAGTAATTTACTTATTTTTATTCCACCTTTATTTAACCAGGTAGGCTAGTGGAGAACAAGTTCTCATTTACAACTGTGACCTGGCGTAGTGAAGGGTGAGCGCCAATAATGGGGAAAAAAGCATTGGGAAGGGAAGAAAGGGTTAGAAAGAGTCCCACAGTTATTTGGTGTGACTGTGCCTGTAGCCTACTAGATCAGTCACAGTCACACTAGTTCTCCTTAACATTGGCTGAGTGGGTGGGTAGTGTTATCTCACTTTGCATTCCACTCTCTTTGTGTGAGTTGGTGCTCTACTGTCATCAACAACTGTGTTGCTAGTCAGATCCATCTCACACGATTCTCAAAGAAAAAAAAGAAGCTTAACACTTATTGCCTTTTTGCATCCATTAACAATAATCATTCAAACAATTCCAGATTTCTCAAATCGCAATCTTTTTATTCAGCTGTTTATATACTACTTCACTCTCAACCCGTAATCCAATCAAACGATGATAATCCACAACTATAATCCACCCACGGTAATCTGATTCCATGTGCCCCTTCCTTCACCTCTCCTCCTGTGTGGTCAGCTGTTTGGGTATGCGCCATGTCTCCTGTCCCTACCATCACAGGAGTCTATCCCCCCTGAGCATGGCTACACTCCTCACCCAGCTGTACTCCTACTGTCCCCCGCCTCACCCCTTGGACTCTCTGACTCTAGAGTCACCTCCTTCCCCATGTCAGTCTTTCCTGCTCCTCCACACATCACCTACCTGACCCCCTGCCTCAGCCTCACTGGACATATCTGTCCCTGACCCCCATGCCTCACCCTCACTGGCCATATCTGTCCCTGACCCCCATGCCTCACCCTCACTGGCCATATCTGTCCCTGACCCCCATGCCTCACCCTCACTGGTCATATCTGCCCCTGACCCCCTGCCTCACCTTCACTGGTCATATCTGTCCCTGACCCCTGCCTCAGCCCCCCCCCCCTCCCCTCCCCTCTAAAGAAAGCTGTGTTCTACCAGCAGAGCTCCCAGACCAGAAGAACCAGAGCTCTAACAGTCACTGGAGTTGAGGAGCCCATGGTAATGTTGTCCAAATCTGCCTCCTGTACATAAGTGTTGTCCCATTCTATATACTGTACATCTATCTACCTGCTGTACATCAGTAATGTTGTCCCATTCTATATACTGTACATCTATCTACCTGCTGTACATCAGTAATGTTGTCCCATTCTATATACTGTACATCTATCTACCTGCTGTACATCAGTAATGTTGTCCCATTCTATATACTGTACATCTATCTACCTGCTGTACATCAGTGCACCTCTGCCATATGAATATCCTCTCCCTCTGCACCGTTTTAGTTTTGTCCCCCTCCCTCCTCACAAACGTTATGTATCAAGCTGGTGGTTAAGAAGTTAGGACTTAGAGACTGGAGACTAGACCACCCGTTTCCCCTCCTGCTTCTGTGTTGTGACCCCTCAGTGGGAGAGTTCAGCTCAAGTACCAAGTCAATAAGTGTATATGCATTTCTTCATACGACGTTCAGTGGCTGTGAATTTGTGCATGTATGTGCGTGTGGTAGTGTTTGCTGCTCATCTGATAGGTCCACACATCATCACCGCCTGGGATGTATTTTAGTCTGTAATGAGCAGTTTGAGTGTCTTACTTAGGTATGTTAGGTTGCACAGTAAGGTTTGAGTGTCTTACTAGGTATGTTAGGTTGCACAGTAAGGTTTGAGTGTCTTACTTAGGTATGTTAGGTTGCACAGTAAGGTTTGAGTGTCTTACTTAGGTATATTAGGTTGCACAGTAAGGTTTGAGTGTCTTAGGTATGTTAGGTTGTACAGTAAGGTTTGAGTGTCTTACTATGTGTGTTAGGTTGTACCGTATGTAAGTTTTAAGTGTGGCTTACTATATACAGTGCATTCGGAAAGTATTCATACCCCTTAACTTTTTCTACATTTTATTACATTACAGGCTTATTCTAAAATAAATTGTTTTTTTTCCCTCATCAATATTCACACACCACCCCATAATGACAAAGCAAAAATAGGTTTTGAGATATGTTTGCAAATGTATAAAAAAAACTGATATCACATTTACATAAGTATTCAGACCCTTTACTCAGTACTTTGTTGAATGCACCTTCGGCAGCGATTACAGCCTCGAGTCTTCTTGGGTTTAACGCTTCAAGCTTGGGACACCTGTATTTGGGGAGTTTCTCCCATTCTTCTCTGCAGATCCTCTCAAGCTCTGTCAGGTTGGATGGGGAGCGTTGCTGCACAGCTATTTTCAGGTCTCTTCAGAGATGTTGGATCAGGTTCAAGTCCGGGCTCTGGCTGGGCCGCTCAAGGACATTCAGAGACTTGTCCCGAAGCTACGCCTACGTTTTCTTGGCTGTGTGCTTAGGGTCCTTGATCTGTTGGAAGGTGAACCTTCGCCCCAGTCTGAGATCCTGCTCCAGAGTGCTCAGGATTTCATCAGGGATCTCTCTGTACTTTGCTCCGTTCATCTTTCCCTTGATCCTGACTAGTCTCCCAGTCCCTGCTGCTGAAAAACATCCCCACAGCATGATTCTGCCACCACCATGCTTCACCGTAGGGATGGTGTCAGGTTTCTTCCAGACGTAACGCTTGGCATTCAGGCCAAAGAGTTCAATCTTGGTTTCATCAGACCAGAGAGTCTTATTTCTCATGGTCTGAGAGTCCTTTAGGTGCCTTTTTGGCAAACTCGAAGTGGGCTGTCGTGCCTTTTACTGAGGAGTGGCTTCCATCTGGCCACTCTACCATAAAGGCCTGATTTGGTGGAGTGTTGCAGAGATGGTTTTCCTTCTGGAAGGTTGTCCAATCTCCACGGAGGAACTCTGGAGCCCTGTCAGTGACTATCGGGTTCTTGGTCACCTCCCTGACCAAGGCCCTTCTCCCTCGATTGCTCAGTTTGGCCGGGCGGTCAGCTTTAGGAAGAGTCTTGGTGGTTCCAAACTTCTTCCATTTAAGAATGATGGAGGCCACTGTGTTCTTGGGGACCTTCAATGCTGCAGACATTTTTTGGTACCCTTCCCCATTTGTGCCTCGACACAATCCTGTCTCGGAGCTCTACGGACAATTTCTTCAACCTCATGGCTTGGTTTTTGCACTGACAGGCACTGTCAACTGTGGGACTTTATATAGACAGGCAATGGACTGAACAATTAATTGAATTTACCACAGGTGGACTCCAATCCCGAGTAACGCAGCGGTCTAAGGCACTGCATCTGCTTGAGGCGTCACTACAGACACCCTGGTTCGATTCCAGATGGTATCACAACCGGCCGTAATTGGGAGTCCCATAGGGTGGCGGACAATTGGCCCAGCGTCATCCGGGTTTGGGTCGGTGTAGTCCGTCATTGTAATTAAGAACTTGTTCTTAACTGACTTGCCCAGTTAAATAAAGGTTAAATAAAGAATTTTTAAAATGATCAATGGAAACAGGATGCAGCTGAGCTCAATTTTGAGTCATCTGATACAGCTATTTTTTTAAAATATTTTAATACATTTGCTACAATTTCTTAACCTATTTTTGCTTTGACATTATGGGGTATTGTGATGTCATTATGGGGTATTGTGATGTCATTATGGGGTATTGTGTGTAGATTGATGAGGGGAAAAAATTATTGAATCCATTTTAGAATAAGGCTGTAACGTAAAGAAATTTGGAAAACTTCAAGTGATGTAAAGAAATGTGGAAAAGTTCAAGTGATCTGAATAATTTTCCGAATGCACTGAATGTTAGGTTGTATGTATGTATGCATGTTTGACTGAGTCTTACTATATATGTTTGACTGAGTCTTACTATATATGTTTGACTGAGTCTTACTATATATGTTAGGTTGTGTGTATGTTTGACTGAGTCTTACTATATATGTTAGGTTGTATGTATGTTTGACTGAGTCTTACTATATATGTTAGGTTGTGTGTATGTTTGACTGATTCTTACTATATATGTTAGGTTGTATGTATGTTTGACTGAGTCTTACTATAGATGTTAGGTTGTATGTATGTTTGACTGAGTCTTACTATATATGTTTGACTGAGTCTTACTATATATGTTAGGTTGTATGCATGTTTGACTGAGTCTTACTATATATGTTAGGTTGTATGCATGTTTGACTGAGTCTTACTATATATGTTAGGTTGTATGTATGTTTGACTGAGTCTTACTATATATGTTAGGTTGTATGTATGTTTGACTGAGTCTTACTATAGATGTTAGGTTGTATGTATGTTTGACTGAGTCTTACTATATATGTTTGACTGAGTCTTACTATATATGTTAGGTTGTATGCATGTTTGACTGAGTCTTACTATATATGTTAGGTTGTATGTATGTTTGACTGAGTCTTACTATAGATGTTAGGTTGTGTGTATGTTTGACTGAGTCTTACTATATATGTTAGGTTGTATGTATGTTTGACTGAGTCTTACTATAGATGTTAGGTTGTATGTATGTTTGACTGAGTCTTACTATATATGTTTGACTGAGTCTTACTATATATGTTAGGTTGTATGCATGTTTGACTGAGTCTTACTATATATGTTAGGTTGTATGCATGTTTGACTGAGTCTTACTATATATGTTAGGTTGTATGTATGTTTGACTGAGTCTTACTATATATGTTTGACTGAGTCTTACTATATATGTTAGGTTGTATGTATGTTTGACTGAGTCTTACTATATATGTTAGGTTGTATGCATGTTTGACTGAGTCTTACTATATATGTTAGGTTGTGTGTATGTTTGACTGAGTCTTACTATATATGTTAGGTTGTATGTATGTTTGACTGAGTCTTACTATATATGTTAGGTTGTATGTATGTTTGACTGAGTCTTACTATATATGTTAGGTTGTATGTATGTTTGACTGAGTCTTACTATATATGTTAGGTTGTATGTATGTTTGACTGAGTCTTACTATATATGTTAGGTTGTATGCATGTTTGACTGAGTCTTACTATATATCTTTGACTGAGTCTTACTATATATGTTAGGTTGTATGCATGTTTGACTGAGTCTTACTATATATGTTAGGTTGTATGTATGTTTGACTGAGTCTTACTATATATGTTTGACTGAGTCTTACTATATATGTTTGACTGAGTCTTACTATATATGTTAGGTTGTATGCATGTTTGACTGAGTCTTACTATATATGTTAGGTTGTATGTATGTTTGACTGAGTCTTACTATATATGTTAGGTTGTATGCATGTTTGACTGAGTCTTACTATATATGTTAGGTTGTATGTATGTTTGACTGAGTCTTACTATATATGTTAGGTTGTGTGCATGTTTGACTGAGTCTTACTATATATGTTAGGTTGTGTGTATGTTTGACTGAGTCTTACTATATATGTTTGACTGAGTCTTACTATATATGTTAGGTTGTATGTATGTTTGACTGAGTCTTACTATATATGTTAGGTTGTATGTATGTTTGACTGAGTCTTACTATAGATGTTAGGTTGTATGTATGTTTGACTGAGTCTTACTATATATGTTAGGTTGTATGTATGTTTGACTGAGTCTTACTATATATGTTAGGTTGTATGTATGTTTGACTGAGTCTTACTATATATGTTAGGTTGTATGTATGTTTGACTGAGTCTTACTATAGATGTTAGGTTGTGTGTATGTTTGACTGAGTCTTACTATATATGTTAGGTTGTATGTATGTTTGACTGAGTCTTACTATAGATGTTAGGTTGTATGTATGTTTGACTGAGTCTTACTATATATGTTTGACTGAGTCTTACTATATATGTTAGGTTGTATGCATGTTTGACTGAGTCTTACTATATATGTTAGGTTGTATGCATGTTTGACTGAGTCTTACTATATATGTTAGGTTGTATGTATGTTTGACTGAGTCTTACTATATATGTTTGACTGAGTCTTACTATATATGTTTGACTGAGTCTTACTATATATGTTAGGTTGTATGTATGTTTGACTGAGTCTTACTATATATGTTAGGTTGTATGCATGTTTGACTGAGTCTTACTATATATGTTAGGTTGTGTGTATGTTTGACTGAGTCTTACTATATATGTTAGGTTGTATGTATGTTTGACTGAGTCTTACTATATATGTTAGGTTGTATGTATGTTTGACTGAGTCTTACTATATATGTTAGGTTGTATGTATGTTTGACTGAGTCTTACTATATATGTTAGGTTGTATGTATGTTTGACTGAGTCTTACTATATATGTTAGGTTGTATGCATGTTTGACTGAGTCTTACTATATATCTTTGACTGAGTCTTACTATATATGTTAGGTTGTATGCATGTTTGACTGAGTCTTACTATATATGTTAGGTTGTATGTATGTTTGACTGAGTCTTACTATATATGTTTGACTGAGTCTTACTATATATGTTTGACTGAGTCTTACTATATATGTTAGGTTGTATGCATGTTTGACTGAGTCTTACTATATATGTTAGGTTGTATGCATGTTTGACTGAGTCTTACTATATATGTTAGGTTGTATGTATGTTTGACTGAGTCTTACTATATATGTTAGGTTGTATGCATGTTTGACTGAGTCTTACTATATATGTTAGGTTGTATGTATGTTTGACTGAGTCTTACTATATATGTTAGGTTGTGTGTATGTTTGACTGAGTCTTACTATATATGTTAGGTTGTATGTATGTTTGACTGAGTCTTACTATATATGTTAGGTTGTGTGCATGTTTGACTGAGTCTTACTATATATGTTAGGTTGTATGCATGTTTGACTGAGTCTTACTATATATGTTAGGTTGTATGTATGTTTGACTGAGTCTTACTATATATGTTAGGTTGTGTGTATGTTTGACTGAGTCTTACTATATATGTTAGGTTGTATGTATGTTTGACTGAGTCTTACTATATATGTTAGGTTGTGTGCATGTTTGACTGAGTCTTACTATATATGTTAGGTTGTGTGTATGTTTGACTGAGTCTTACTATATATGTTTGACTGAGTCTTACTATATATGTTAGGTTGTATGTATGTTTTACTGAGTCTTACTATATATGTTAGGTTGTATGTATGTTTGACTGAGTCTTACTATATATGTTAGGTTGTGTGTATGTTTGACTGAGTCTTACTATAGATGTTAGGTTGTATGTATGTTTGACTGAGTCTTACTATATATGTTAGGTTGTATGCATGTTTGACTGAGTCTTACTATATATGTTAGGTTGTATGTATGTTTGACTGAGTCTTACTATATATGTTAGGTTGTATGCATGTTTGACTGAGTCTTACTATATATGTTAGGTTGTATGTATGTTTGACTGAGTCTTACTATATATGTTAGGTTGTATGTATGTTTGACTGAGTCTTACTATATATGTTAGGTTGTGTGCATGTTTGACTGAGTCTTACTATATATGTTAGGTTGTGTGTATGTTTGACTGAGTCTTACTATATATGTTTGACTGAGTCTTACTATATATGTTAGGTTGTATGTATGTTTGACTGAGTCTTACGATATATGTTAGGTTGTATGCATGTTTGACTGAGTCTTACTATATATGTTTGACTGAGTCTTACTATATATGTTAGGTTGTATGTATGTTTGACTGAGTCTTACTATATATGTTAGGTTGTGTGTATGTTTGACTGAGTCTTACTATATATGTTAGGTTGTATGCATGTTTGACTGAGTCTTACTATATATGTTAGGTTGTATGCATGTTTGACTGAGTCTTACTATATATGTTAGGTTGTATGCATGTTTGACTGAGTCTTACTATATATGTTTGACTGAGTCTTACTATATATGTTAGGTTGTGTGTATGTTTGACTGAGTCTTACTATATATGTTTGACTGAGTCTTACTATATATGTTAGGTTGTGTGTATGTTTGACTGAGTCTTACTATATATGTTTGACTGAGTCTTACTATATATGTTAGGTTGTATGTATGTTTGACTGAGTCTTACTATATATGTTAGGTTGTGTGTCAGGTTTGACTGAGTCTTACTATATATGTCAGGTTTGACTGAGTCTTACTATATATGTTAGGTTGTGTGTCAGGTTTGACTGAGTCTTACTATATATGTCAGGTTTGACTGAGTCTTACTATATATGTTAGGTTGTGTGCATGTTTGACAGCTGTTCTATGTGGTTTGTTTGTCATTGTGTGTTTGTTTTTTCTAAAGCTGTCGTGCTTCTGCTGGCCTGCTTCTGTGAGTTTCTGAGGAGCCGCAGTATTGTAGTACAATAGTACTAGGCTACTTGTTGTACTGCAGTACTGTTTTTTTGTTGTCAATAAGCCACTCCCACTGTTTCTATATTTGTTATCAATGTGTAAATTTTTTTTTTTTTAAATACAGTTTACACAATAGTTTCTTCCAGGTGGCCATATTGTCCGGCCCGAATAACTCTTGCTTCTCTTGCTTGGTTCAGTCTCAGTCGACAGCCTATGCCCTGACCACACCAGGCCTACCTCCAGGATGGGAGGAGAGGAAGGACGCCAAGGGACGCACCTATTACGTCAATCATAACAACCGCTGCACCACCTGGACCAAGCCTATCCTCCAGGTACTTAGAGGCCTCACCTTGGTGCCCGGAGAAACTGCATGGGCCTGGACTTACTCCTCCTTCTCTCCTCTGTCCTCATTCCATCGGGGGCATTTCTCTGTGCCTGGGTACAACATCCACTGTTCTCTTTGTCCCCCTCTTCCTGCCGTCCTGTTTTTAAAGTGTGGCTCTGGGTGCATGCCTTACTTCAGGTCACCTGGAGTGTGTGTCCATCTTCCTCCCTCGCCTCTCTTACTCTGTTTCTTACTATGTGTCAAATACTAACTTGAAATGTGCACGTAACTCGTAAGTATTGATGAATGGGAGATTTCAGTGGAAATTTAAAGTGGTGTGCGTGTATCTCATGCATTCTATCTACACACATTGGATGATCTCTCCTCTGCCCGATCATCTCCTTACCCTGTAACTTCCCTCACGTTTCATCTGTCTATCACACACAAACTTGTTCCTCCTTCTACCTGTGTTAACTAAAAAGTCTCTCCCTGACAGCACACTGAAGACGAAGCGAGTACCTCTGACTCCGGGGCTGCAGCTGAAGCCGCCTCCACCTCTTCCTCAGCCAACAACAATAGTCATCTGATTGAACCGCAAATACGCCGCGCCCGTAGTCTCAGTTCCCCTACCGTTACCCTGTCCTCCCCCTTAGAGGTGAGATTATCCAGCCTGTCCTGTAGGACTTCCTTACTTCAATCTCTCCTATCTATCTAACTGATAAGAGCGCCCCACCACTACCCTACCCGCCCTCTAGACAACACTTTTCTTTCCTCCCCTTTTCCATCATCTGCTCTCCTCCCGTCTAACATTCTCTGTTCCGTCATCTGCTCTCCTCCCGTCGAACATTCTCTGTTCCGTCATCTGCTCTCCTCCCGTCGAACATTCTCTGTCCCGTCATCTCCTCTCCTCCCGTCTAACATTCTCTGTTCCGTCATCTGCTCTCCTCCCGTCTAACATTCTCTGTTCCGTCATCTGCTCTCCTCCCGTCTAACATTCTCTGTTCCGTCATCTGCTCTCCTCCCGTCTAACATTCTCTGTTCCGTCATCTGCTCTCCTCCCGTCTAACATTCTCTGTTCCGTCATCTGCTCTCCTCCCGTCTAACATTCTCTGTTCCGTCATCTGCTCTATTCCCGTCTAACATTCTCTGTTCCGTCATCTGCTCTCTTCCCGTCTAACATTCTCTGTTCCGTCATCTGCTCTCCTCCCGTCTAACATTCTCTGTTCCGTCATCTGCTCTCCTCCCGTCTAACATTCTCCGTTCCGGCATCTGCTCTCCTCCCGTCTAACATTCTCTGTTCCGTCATCTGCTCTCCTCCCGTCTTAACATTCTCTGTTCCGTCATCTGCTCTCCTCCCGTCTAACATTCTCATCTTCTACCTTTCGTCTCTGATTCAGGTTCAGCCTCTATCATTGTCCTGTCTGTCTTCTCTTTCTGTCTTTCAGGTTCAGTACCACTCTGCTGCATGCCACTGTTCTCTGTCCTTCTTGACCGTTGTAATGCTGTTTACCTCATTTACTCCTTCTCTGTCAGTACTTTCACCACCTTCAGTTTAACCTCATGTTACGCTGTGAGAGCATCTTTCATCTGAAGATCATTTTGAAGCTGACATTTTATTGTTAAACACCACTACCTTCAAGCAATGTCATTCAATTCAGTCATCTGAATATAATAATGGATTTTCAAGGTGCTGAAGTCTGACTGATTGTTGAACCATGGTGAGGCTTGGCATGGCTTAGCTATGATCAGGGAAACATCTTTTCCCTTTTCTAATCTCCTCAAGGTGTGATCTCTCCAGAGTTAACTAAGGCTGCATCCCAAATGGCACCCTATTCCCTACATAGTCCATATTGGGTTATGGTAGAAGGTATTACACTACATAGAGAATAGGGTGCCATTTGGGACATAAGGAGAGAGACACATTCATATGCAGCCCAGGCAATGGACTGAAACTCCATAGGCTAGAGGGGGAGATTCACATGCAGCCCAGGAAATGGACTGAAACTCCATAGGCTAGAGAGGGGGAGATTCATATACAGCCCAGGCAATGGACAAACTCCATAGGCTAGAGGGGGGAGATTCATATACAGCCCAGGCAACGGACTGAAACTCCATAGGCTAGAGAGGGGGAGATTCATATACAGCCCAGGCAATGGACTGAAACTCCATAGGCTAGAGGGGGAGATTCACATGCAGCCCAGGAAATGGACTGAAACTCCATAGGCTAGAGGGGGGAGATTAATATACAGCCCAGGCAATGGACAAACTCCATAGGCTAGAGGGGGAGATTCATATGCAGCCCAGGCAATGGACAAACTCCATAGGCTAGAGGGGGGAGATTCATTCATATGCAGCCCAGGCAATGGACAAACTCCATAGGCTAGAGGGGGAGATTCATATGCAGCCCAGGCAATGGACAAACTCCATAGGCTAGAGGGGGAGATTCATATGCAGCCCAGGCAATGGACAAACTCCATAGGCTAGAGAGGGGGAGATTCATTCATATGCAGCCCAGGCAATGGACAAACTCCATAGGCTAGAGGGGGAGATTCATATGCAGCCCAGGCAATGGACAAACTCCATAGGCTAGAGAGGGGGAGATTAATTCATATGCAGCCCAGGCAATGGACAAACTCCATAGGCTAGAGAGGGGGAGATTCATTCATATGCAGCCCAGGAAATGGACTGAAACTCCATAGGGGAGGGAGAGGGAGTGATTAATTCATATGCAGACCAGGCAATGGGCTGAAACTCCACAGCTTATGGATGCAGGACCCTGTCCTGGAAGTTGGTCATGACTAATCTGCTATGAGATGCAACGAAAAGCACTGAACGCATGACTTATTCTCCATGTGACAAGTTTACCTGTGATTGGTCTAGGCTTGTGACAGTAGGGCACAGCCCTCCTTATTGGTCACCGGATGCAGTCGGCCAAAGTACACCGAATGTAAGAGAGGTTATTATATTATGTGGTGGACTGAACGGCTCTAATGTGTGACTTGCTAAACCACACATCAGTATTCTGTTACATCCCCTGTCCGTTAACCTCACCCCCCCCCCCCCAGGCTATGGGCGGAAGGAAGTGTCTTCATTGAGCTTCCGAAAAGATCATCTGGTTCCCAGAGTCCACAATCACAGATGTGACAGTCTACACAGCCCATTATTGCATTTGTCGGCCTCATCTAAAAGACGTTATGTCACAATAGATTGAGTGGTTCTGCTGCTTTAATATCTGAAGCAAGTTTTCGGGCTGGATGGGAATATGTGGGACACAGCTCACTCTGTTATTTCTCACTCTGTCAAACCCTTTGTTAAGCCTTATTGTGGTATTGAATCATTTGTATACACTGTGTGGAAAGGAAGTGGCTGAGAAATACCTTTTTTACGATTTTTTACCTTTATTTAACTAGGCAAGTCAGTTAAGAACAAATTCTTATTTTCAATGACGACCTAGGAACAGTGGGTTAACTGCCTGTTCAGGGGCAGAACGACAGATTTGTACCTTGTCAGCTCGGGGGTTTGAACTTGCAACCTTCCGGTTACTAGTCCAACGCTCTAACCACTAGGCTACCCTGCCGATGCTTCTTAAGAGATGACACATATATATTGTCAGTTCGATGTGTTGATGATATGCTTTCGGAGAACTCAGTGGCAGTGGAATTGTTTTTCTTTTCCACCATTGTCTTTAACGACGCATTCTGATTTCTGCCACCACTTGATTTGACAACGTTTCATGACCAATAGACTATAGAAGGTGTTGGATATCCGGGCGGAAGGAGAGAACCAGAGCGGTGTTTCTTTGGGTCATCTAGAAGGTGTGTCGGTGACCTGTGTTCGGGTGATGTTGAAATGTTACATAATCGTGATGAAACGAGGTTAGCAGCTGTTGGCCCTATCAGGTTAACCTCACTCATCACGGCGTGTGTGTCGGAATGCGTGTGTGTCGGAATGCATGTGTGTCGGAATGCGTGTGTGTCGGCATGTGTGTCGGAATGCGCGTGTGTGCTCTTAGCCTTATATTCAGGGGAATGTTGTGATTTGAACGATTATTGTCCTTATTTTAATGGTATTTTTGTGTTATAAAAACCTTAGTCTAAGCCGTCTATTTGTGGAAAAATCACCCTGATTAACTCTTTAGTCATATCCCAGTTCAACCGGATTTAACTCTTTAGTCATATCCCAGTTTAACCTGATTTACAGTTGAAGTCGGAAGCTTACATACACTTAGGTTGGAGTCATTAAAACTCATTTTTCAACCACTCCACAAATTTCTTGTTAACAAACTATAGTTTTGGCAAGTCAGTAAGGACATCTACTTTGTTCACGACACAAGTCATTTTTCCAACAATTGTTTACAGACAGATTATTTCTCTTATAATTCACCGTATCACAATTCCAGTGGGTCAGAAGTTTACATACACTAAGTTGACTGTGCCATTAAACAGCTTGGAAAATTCCAGAAAATGATGTCATGTCTTTAGAAGCTTCTGATAGGCTAATTGACATAATTTGAGTCAATTGGAGGTGTACCTGTGGATGTATTTCAAGGCCTACCTTCAAACTCAGAGCCTCTTTGCTTGACGTCATGGGAAAATCTAAATAAATCAACCAAGACCTCAGGGAAAAAAAATAGTGTAGACCTCCACAAGTCTGGCTCATCCTTGGGAGCAATTTCCAAACACCTGAAGGTGCCACGTTCATCTGTACAAACAATATTGGAAGAAGCCACTGCTCCTAAACCGCCATATAAAAGTCAGACAACGGTTTGCAACTGCACATGGGGACGAAGATCGTACTTTTTGGAAAGATGTCCTCTGGTCTGATAACTGTTTGGCCATAATTACCATTATGTTTGGAGGAAAAAGGAGGAGGCTTGCAAACCGAGGAACACCATCCCAACCGTGAAGCACGGGGGTAGCGTCATCATGTTGTGGGGCTGCTTTGCTGCAGGTGGGACTGGTGCACTTCACAAAATAGATGGCATCTTGAGGTAGGAAAATAATGTGGATATATTGAAGCAACATCTCAAGACATCAGTTTGCAAGTTAAAAGCTTGGTCTCAAATGGGTCTTCCAAATGGACAATGACCCCAAGCATACTTCCAAAGTTGTGGCAAAATGGCTAAAGGGAGATGGGAGAACCTTCAAGAAGGACAATCATCTCTGCAGCACTCCACCATTCAGGCCTTTATGGTAGAGTTGCCAGACGGAAGCCACTCCTCAGTAAATAGACATGACAGCCCACTTGACGTTGGCCAAAAGGCACCTAAAGACTCTTAGACCATGAGAAACAGCATTCTCTGGTCTGATGAAACCAAGATTGAACTCTTTGGCCTGAATGCCAAGCATCACATCTGGAGGAAATCTGGCACCATCCCTACGGTGAAGCATGGTGGTGGCAGTATCACTACAGTGAAGCATGGTGGTGGCAGCATCATGCTGTGGGGATGTTTCCAGCGGCAGGGACTGGGAGACTAGTCAGGATCGAGGCAAAGATGAACAGAGCAAAGTACAGAGAGAACCTTGATGAAAACCTGCTCCAGAGCACTCAGGACCTCAGACTGGGGTGAAGGTTCACCTTCCTACAGGACAATGACCCTAAGCACACAGCCAAGACAACGCAGGAGTGGCTTCGGGACAGGTCTTTGAATGTCCTGGAGTGGCCCGGACTTGAACCCGATCGAACATCTCTGGAGAGACCTGAAAATAGTTGTGCAGCAACGCTCCCCGTCCAACCTGACAGCGCTTGAGAGGATCTGCAGAAAACAATTGGAGAAACTCCCCAAATACAGGTGTACCAAGCTTGTAGCGTCACACCCAAGAAGACTCGAGGCTGTAATAGCTTTCAAAGGTGTGTCAACAAAGTACTGAGTAAAGGGTCTGAATACTTATGTAAATGTCGTATTTCAGGTTTTTATTTTTAATAAAATAGCAAGAAATAAAATAAAATAGTTTTTGCTTCGTCATTGTGTGTAGATTGATGAGGGGGAAAAAAACAATCAATTTTAGAATAAGGCTGTCATGTAACAGAATTTGGAAAATGTCAAGGGGTCTGAATACTTTCCAAATGCACTGTATCTTTAAAAAAATATATATATATATAAAAATATATGTATTTATGTATTTAACCCCATTTTTTTGTCACTAAACTATCTCCATATACTTCCATACGTGTTCGTAAGAGACTCAACTTTCCACATAGGGTACATTAGTGTGTAGCCCAAACTGTTTGGACGCTACAGAGAGAAGTTGGCAGGCGAGGCTGTACCGACTTCAGACTAGTCCCTTGATGCTTGTGGGGGTCATAGAGCAAAACGGTGTTCGTGAGAGTCTCGTCTTTTCACAGAAAAGGTTTGTAGAAGACTGATTTTTCCAGATGTCTCATGGTGTGACAAACACCGTTCTAGCCGTGCCGCCTCTCACTGCAGATGTGGGAGGCGGTGATACCGGTGGATTTTAAGACACAGCCCATGAAAAACAAAATATCTCTCTAGCTTAAACTGCTGGGTTTTTGATGTGGATTTACTTATTCAGATTGACGCATGGGTGCGTCGATAGACTCTCTCTTACGGGATTTTAAAAACTGTTCCATTATCAGATGCGTCATTAATTGTATTAGAAAACCTCAAGCTAAAAGAACATGAAAAGGAGTGAGGGATCAGGTGGTAATCTCCCTCTAGACTTGTTTGTTTATTACAGCAATTAAAGCCCACAGTTAATGACACTAATGGGCCTTAGGTCATATGTAATTATGACGCTGCATTAGCTTGGAAATCACGTGAACAAGGTTGTTCACGTCAACTGGAAGGAGAGTTAATTAAAGGTTGGAAGAGGGAAGAGGGACTGGGGATGTGTGTTTTTTCTCAGACTGACGGAGAGAGTAGATTGAGGTGAAGTCCTCATTGTCAATGTGGTCATTTACATTTTTCATAGGAGATAACAGAATAATTAAGACAACTTTTTCTCTCGTATTAAAAGTCAGATATCATCAAGGAGCAGAAAGATAATGTTTTTTTTAGGGTTGTGTAGGTACTGGCCTAATTAAGTTGAACATATTTGCTTTAAAAGTGATTAGGAAGTTAAGACTAGAAATCAGAACTTTTTTCCGTCCAACAAATTGTTGCTAGTTGCTAGGAATTTCCTTTGTGTGTGACACACAGGAGCTAAAGACATCCAAGTCTATAGGAGTCCGTCCTTCACATTCTAATCTGTTCCGTTGGGTTCTGTCCTACTCTAGGGGGCGGCCAACAACATAGCTGTGCGTCGGGCGGTGAAGGACACCCTCTCCAACCCCCAGTCCCCCCAGCCCTCCCCCTACAGCTCCCCAAAATCAGGACATCAGTCCCAGCAGAGCTTCCTGCCCCCGGGGTGGGAGATGAGGATAGCACCCAACGGAAGACCCTTCTTCATTGACCACAACAGCAGGCTCACCACATGGGTGAGATGATGCTGCTACTTCTAATTCTTCTTTCGTCTTCCCTCTTCTTTGTTTTCATCATCGTCTTGCAGCTACTGGTTCTACTGCTATTGTACAGTATCAGCCAGTCCTCATACACTCCCTTCCCCTTGGTCCTGCCCCTTGGTCCTGCCTCTTGGTCCTGCCTCTTGGTCCTGCCCCTTGGTCCTGCCCCTTGGTCCTGCCCCTTGGCCCTTCCCCTTGGCCCTGCTCCTTCCCCTTGGCCCTTCCCCTTGGCCCTGCCCCTGCCCCTTGGCCCTGCCCCTGCCCCTTGGCCCTGCCCCTTGGCCCTGCCCCTGCCCCTTGGCCCTGCCCCTGCCCCTTGGCCCTGCCCCTTGGCCCTGCCCCTTGGCCCTGCCCCTTGGCCCTGCCCCTTGGCCCTGCCCCTTGGTCCTGCCCCTTGGTCCTGCCCCTTGGCCCTTCCCCTTGGCCCTTCCCCTTGGTCCTGCCCCTTCCCCTTGGTCCTGCCCCTTGGCCCTGCCCCTTCCCCTTGGCCCTGCCCCTTCCCCTTGGCCCTGCCCCTTCCCCTTGGCCCTGCCCCTTGGCCCTGCCCCTTGGCCCTGCCCCTTGGCCCTGCCCCTTGGCCCTGCCCCTTCCCCTTGGTCCTGCCCCTTGATCCTGCCCCTTCCCCTTGGTCCTGCCCCTTGATCCTGCCCCTTCCCCTTGGCCCTTCCTATTGGTCCTGCCCCTTGATCCTGCCCCTTCCCCTTGGTCCTGCCCCTTGGCCCTGTTATCTGCTGCTGTCTGGTAATAATGCTAACCATTTTGTTTTATGTTCTTATGACTGTTAGTACTTTTTTTTAAAGTATTGACCTGCCCAAGGACTATAGAACATTAGCTGGTTGGATAAATCTGTCATATTTACAGACTGTTGATCAATGCAAATTGGTGATGTTCTGCCAAGATGATGAACAGCCTAAAAATAAGCTTTCTGCTCAGACCCATTGGTCTAAACTGAGCCAACAGCTAACAGCTCTAGTCTACAGTATTGACTAGAGGGCGCGATGGCGACCTCAGGTGTACAAAGGTAGTATCAAAAACAATTCGCTCAATCTCATTTCGTCAGCCCCAATATACAGTAGTTAGACCTCCTTAAGAAATGTAATCAATTCGATTGTAGTAGGAGAGATTGTATTGAATGTGTTTTTTTTCCAAGTGAAGTGGGGTCATTTATTTTTGTGTGGTTAATAAAGATTGTGTGGATAGTTATCTATCTGAAATGAAATGATTGGCCCCTCCTGTGTCAAATTGACAGCATATTGGATTATTTAGATCTGAACATAGTCTCTCTCTCTCTCTCCTTCCCCTCTCTCCTTCCTCTCTCTCTCCTTCCTCCCTCTCTCTCCTTCCTCTCTCTCTCTCCTTCCTCTCTCTCTCTCCTTCCTCTCTCTCTCTCCTTCCTCTCTCTCTCTCCTTCCTCTCTCTCTCTCCTTCCTCTCTCTCTCTCCTTCCTCTCTCTCTCCTTCCTCTCTCTCTCCTTCCTCTCTCTTTCCTTCCTCGCTCTCCTTCCTCTCGCTCTCGCTCTCCTTCCTCTCTCTCTCCTTCCTCTCTCTCTCCTTCCTCTCTCTCTCCTTCCTCTCTCTCTCTCCTTCCTCTCTCTCTCTCCTTCCTCTCTCTCTCTCCTCCCTCTCCTTCCTCTATTTCCCTATCAGGAGGACCCGAGGTTGAAGTATCCAGTCCACATGAGAACAAAAGCCTCTCTGGACCCTGGTGACCTGGGGCCTCTTCCTGTAAGTACAGTTTATAACCTCTTTTGAGCCCTTCATAACGCCTTCATAACCCCTTTATAAACCCTTCATAACCCCTTTATTAACCCTTCATAACGCCTTTATGAACCCTTTATAAACCCTTCATAACGCCTTTGTAAACCCTTCATAACCCCTTTATAAACCCTTCATAACCCCTTTATAAACCCTTCATAATGCCTTTATAAACCCTTTATTAACCCTTCATAACGCCTTTATAAACCCTTCATAACGCCTTTATAAACCCTTCATAACGCCTTTATAAACCCTTTATTAACCCTTCATAACGCCTTTATAAACCCTTTATTAACCCTTCATAACGCCTTTATAAACCATTCATAACGCCTTTATAAACCCTTTATTAACCCTTCATAACGCCTTTATAAACCCTTCATAACGCCTTTATAAACCCTTTATTAACCCTTCATAACGCCTTTATAAACCCTTCATAACGCCTTTATAAACCCTTCATAACGCCTTTATAAACCCTTTATGACCCCTTTATAACCCCTTTATAACCCCTTTATGAACCCTTTATAAACCCTTCATAACCCCTTTATAAACCCTTCATAACGCCTTTATAAACCCTTTATGACCCCTTTATGACCCCTTTATAACCCCTTTATAACCCCTTTATAACCCCTTTATGAACCCTTTATAACCCCTTTATAACCCCTTTATAACCCCTTTATAACCCCTTTATAACCCCTTTATAACCCCTTTATAACCCCTTTATAAACCCTTTATAACCCCTTTATAAACCCTTTATAAACCCTTCATAACCCCTTTATAAACCCTTTATTAACCCTTCATAACGCCTTTATAAACCCTTCATAACGCCTTTATAAACCCTTTATTAACCCTTCATAACGCCTTTATAAACCCTTCATAACGCCTTTATTAACCCTTTATAACCCCTTTATAACCCCTTTATAACCCCTTTATAACGCCTTTATGACCCCTTTATAACCCCTTTATTAACCCTTTATAACCCCTTTATAACCCCTTTATAAACCCTTCATAACCCCTTTATCTCCTGAAGGACCAAGTTCTCTCCAGCTCACCTTTCCTCTGGATTATCTTAATGCACATTTATTTTCAACATTAAACCTGTCAATCACCTTTACAGAATGGGGCGAAATCATCAATGTACAAAATATGCAGCATTAATTGTTGTTGCTCGGAATAATTTTCCGTTCTGAGATTATAACTAGGGCCGAGACGATACCAGTATCACCATACTCGTTTTGCATCGTGGCAATGAAACAAAACATGAAGCGGATATAACTCATTTAGATAAACAGCCCTAATGTTGGAAACAAACATCATTATGTTGTCATCCAGAGTCACATGTCTTTCTTTTCCAAGTTGTAGCACATCATATTTTACCCACAGCTGGTTTTTAAAAGGACCAAAGAGTGTCGATAAGCTTTGTGTTTTCATTGTTGCCATGTTGCGCTGGTATCGTCCCAGACCTAGTTTAATACCTGTTTACCGGTAGTTTAATACCGGGTAGTGTTCCTTTTGAGGTTGTTATTGTAGAACTGCTTAAGTCATGGACTGGCCTGGCAAAGCTTTGGAGTGGAAGCACACGTTACCTTTTGTTTTTGGAGTGTGGGAATGAAGCAAGCCGGGCAGGCACAGTGTGGAATGAGAGTAGAGTATTGCTGAATTCCAAATGTGAATCATTCACTAGCCTCTACTACCTAGGAACTCTGTAGCTCTAAAGACACTGGCTAGGTATAAGTAGGGATGTGTATCTTTCCCTTTCAAGACAATTCGATACGTATCTAGATACATGGGCTCTGATAAGATACAGGAACCATACATTTTAGGTTGAAACAATTCGGTTTGATTAGAGGAACGAATCAATGCGATTTGATTTAATTAGAGGAACGAATTAATGCAATTCGGTTCAACGGAATACGAACAGTTGTTGCATAATCACATTCATTTTCCATTCTAAATGAAAATCTGCTGCTGATGGAGCTCATGAGCTGGGCCTCTGAGCTGGGCCTCTCTGAGCTGGGCCTCTCTGAGCTGGGCCTCTCTGAGCTGGGCCTCTCTGAGCTGGATCTGTGTGTGTTAATTTTATTTATTTTACCTTTATTTAACCAGGTAGGCAAGTTGAGAACAAGTTCTCATTTACAATTGCGACCTGGCCAAGATAAAGCAAAGCAGTTCGACAGATACAACGACACAGAGTTACACATGGAGTAAAACAAACATACAGTCAATAATACAGTATAAACAAGTCTATATACAATGTGAGCAAATGAGGTGAGAAGGGAGGTAAAGGCAAAAAAGGCCATGGTGGCAAGGTAAATACAATATAGCAAGTAAAACACTGGAATGGTAGTTTTGCAATGGAAGAATGTGCAAAGTAGAAATAAAAATAATGGGGTGCAAAGGAGCAAAATAAATTAATTAATTAAATACAGTTGGGAAAGAGGTAGTTGTTTGGGCTAAATTATAGGTGGGCTATGTACAGGTGCAGTAATCTGTGAGCTGCTCTGACAGTTGGTGCTTAAAGCTAGTGAGGGAAATAAGTGTTTCCAGTTTCAGAGATTTTTGTAGCTCGTTCCAGTCATTGGCAGCAGAGAACTGGAAAGAGAGGCGGCCAAAGAAAGAATTGGTTTTGGGGGTGACTAGAGAGATATACCTGCTGGAGCGTGTGCTACAGGTGGAAGATGCTATGGTGACCAGCGAGCTGAGATAAGGGGGGACTTTACCTAGCAGGGTCTTGTAGATGACATGGAGCCAGTGGGTTTGGCGACGAGTATAAAGCGAGGGCCAGCCAACGAGAGCGTACAGGTCGCAATGGTGGGTAGTATATGGGGCTTTGGTGACAAAACAGATTGCACTGTGATAGACTGCATCAAATTTGTTGAGTAGGGTATTGGAGGCTATTTTGTAAATGACATCGCCAAAGTCGAGGATTGGTAGGATGGTCAGTTTTACAAGGGTATGTTTGGCAGCATGAGTGAAGGATGCTTTGTTGCGAAATAGGAAGCCAATTCTAGATTTAACTTTGGATTGGAGATGTTTGATATGGGTCTGGAAGGAGAGTTTGATCTATATGTTTATGGTGTAAGGGAAACTGGGCATCTACCATACCACTATCAGTTAGGGGGGGAAATTTTTTCAGTTTGTCCCCATTTGTGTACATTAAAAGTGTTAAGAATAGTGATGTATCCATATTTATATATGTTTTTACCATCTTTACCCTATATATCTAAAAATGACCATATATACTGATTGTTTCAAGCAAAACTTCCAAAATTATTGCTGATAGTGAACCTGAACAAGCGAAATAGAATTTAATGTAAGCCCAGATCAGCATGTATAGGCAGATAGCTTTAACTTTTATGGCTACTTTTATCCCGGGAAAACGCCATTTTCAACAGCGCATTTGATAAAATAATAACCTAGCAAATGACATTGGTTGTGACTCAACCAGGCAGCAGGTAGTCTAGTGGTTAGAGCGTTAGACTAGTAACCGAAAGGTTGCAAGATCGAATCCCCGAGCTGACAAGGTAAAAATCAGTCGTTCTGCCCCTGAACAGGCAGTTAACCCACCCAGGCCGTCATTGAAAATATGAATTTGTTCTTAACTGACTTGCCTAGTTAAATAAAGTTATAAAAAAACAAAAAGCCTAATTCCGCGCTAGTCATTCTACAATCATTTGAATCCTGAAGGTGACAAGCAGATGTGCAAGATCAGAAATAAGCCTCTCATAGATCAGCATGCGAAGCTGCACTCAACGAGCTGTTTGACCAGGCTACTGATATTACTAGGGTTGTTCGGCAAAATGGCTTGTAGATCATTGACTGTCAACGTAATTACATGCTTAGTTTGACAGTGACGGAGAAGACGTAGTTGTCACAAAATATTAGGTATTTCCTGAAGGTTGGAAGAAAATAATTTGAGCAGCAAAAAAAATAATAATTAAGCAACAATTCGTAACTTTTGAATCTATTTCCTGACCGGCGCGTTCTACATTTCGATCTGTTTGTGGTACCACTGACCGATGCTTATCGGTGAATCGTTACATCCGTACGTATAGGCAATTCTCACAATTTGACAAACACTCACTTCGAGGAGAATGCACACACTTGACATGTAGCTGTGTACCCCTTATTCTTCTAAATGACATGAGGCTTCCTGGCGCTAGTGGTGTGTTTGTTTTTCTCTCTGTTCTCTCCATGGCGTGGGGGGGGACGTCTTACTGGCAGACCCTACCAAACCTACCAGAGGAGGTTGGTGCTGAATGCAACCGTACAGCGCAGCCTCCCTCTGCCTGCCTTGTCTTACTGTGACTGCCTGCCCTGTGCTGCAAACTGCACTCTCTATCTCTCTCATAACTGGCATGATGGTTGGATGACTGTTGTCTCATCGCTCCCCCTCCTCTCTCTATGCTCGTTCCCCCCCCATCACCCCCTTCTCATTCTCCATCAGAGTCCCCCAGCCCACACTCAGCCCCCCCCCCCCCCAGACTGCACAATGTTCAGTGTCTGGGGTAGTGGTCCCCAGGGAGGGTAGTGGTCTCCAGGGAGGGTAACGAAGAGGGCAGTAGTCTCCAGGGAGGGCAGAAGTCTCCAGGGAGGGTAATGAAGAGGGCAGTAGTCTCCAGGGAGGGCAGTAGTCTCCAGGGAGGGCAGTGAAGAGGGCAGTAGTCTCCAGGGAGGGCAGTAGTCTCCAGGGAGGGCAATGAAGAGGGCAGTAGTCTCCAGGGAGGGTAACGAACAGGGCAGTAGTCTCCAGGGAGGGCAGTAGTCTCCAGGGAGGGCAGTAGTCTCCAGGGAGGGCAGTAGTCTCCAGGGAGGGCAGTAGTCTCCAGTAAGGGCAATGAAGAGGGCAGTAGTTTCCAGGGAGGGCAGTAGTTTCCAGGGAGGGCAGTAGTTTCCAGGGAGGGCAGTAGTTTCCAGGGAGGGCAGTAGTTTCCAGGGAGGGCAGTAGTCTCCAGGGAGGGCAGTAGTCCCCAGGGAGGGCAATGAAGAGGGCAGTGTACTCCAGGGAGGGCAATGAAGAGGGCAGTAGTCTCCAGGGAGGGCAGTAGTCTCCAGGGAGGGCAGTAGTCTCCAGGGAGGGCAGTAGTCTCCAGGGAGGGCAGTAGTCTCCAGGGAGGGCAATGAAGAGGGCAGTGTACTCCAGGGAGGGCAATGAAGAGGGCAGTAGTCTCCAGGGAGGGCAGTAGTCTCCAGAGAGGGCTGTAGTATCCAGGGAGGGCAGTAGTCTCCAGAGAGGGCTGTAGTATCCAGGGAGGGCAGTAGTCCCCAGGGAGGGCAATGAAGAGGGCAGTGTACTCCAGGGAGGGCAATGAAGAGGGCAGTAGTCTCCAGGGAGGGCAGTAGTCTCCAGGGAGGGCAGTAGTTTCCAGGGAGGGCAGTAGTCTCCAGGGAGGGCAGTAGTCTCCAGGGAGGGCAGTAGTCTCCAGGGAGGGCAGTAGTCCCCAGGGAGGGCAATGAAGAAGGCAGTGTACTCCAGGGAGGGCAATGAAGAGGGCAGTAGTCTCCACGGAGAGCAGTAGTCTCCAGTGAGGGCAGGCGTCTCCAGGGAGGGTAATGAAGAGGGCAGTAGTCCCCAGGGAGGGTAATGAAGAGGGCAGTAGTCTCCAGGGAGGGCAGTAGTTTCCAGGGAGGGCAATGAAGAGGGCAGTAGTCTCCAGGGAGGGTAGTGGTCCCGTGGAGGGCAGTGGGAGAGGGTAGTGGTCCACTCTATTCTATTCCGGTCTGCTGCATGATGTGAGTGACCTCCCTTTTTATTTTCCCAGTCTTCACCATATGAAGTAAAGGTATGGTTGGTCTTCCTCCTGATACACAGCCGTCTCTCTACCCGACTGAGACAGGGTCAGACTGAAGCTAGTGGACCAATCTAATCTCGCCCCTGGCCTGCTCTCTCTCTCTCTGTCCCACTGACAGTCAGTGTGTTTGTGGCTCGCTGCGTCACTGTCACTGTGGTCACTGTGTCGATGGTGGTGTACTGTACCGGTCTGGATGGTCACTGTATCAATGGTGTACTGGTCTGGATGGATGTGGTGGTATTACCAGGTGTAACTGGTGCCACTCCTGTCTGTCATCCCCCATCTGTCTGAGTCAGTTACTCACTGTGCTCTCTCCTCTCTAGCCTGGCTGGGAGGAACGCGTGCATGCAGATGGCAGGACCTTCTACATTGACCACAGTAAGTTCCAGGGCTCTGCCTCTCTACCTGTGTTAACGTATTGACTGTTTTCATCTCTTTCTCTTGGATACTTGAAGACCATCTCTCTTCCTCAAACGGTGAGACAGTGTTTCTCTCTCTTTCCCGATTTCTTTCTCGCTCAGTCTTTCCCACTTGCTCTCTCTCTCGTTCTTTGTCGCTCTCGCTCTACTAACCTCCCTCTCTCTCTCTCTCTCTCTCTCTCTCTCTCTCGTTGCCTAAGTCCTAACTTATTACATACACAATCCTGTTCACAAAAATGAATCGCACCTACAGACAGTGAGTCACGTGGCTGGCATCAAGGCGTTCGATTGAATGTGAGAATGGGAAAAATGTTTGACCTAAGAGACTTTGAGCACGGTGTGATCATCGGTGCCAGGCGTGAGGGATCCAGTTTCACAGAAACGGATGGCAGTTTTTAGGCTTTACTGAGAATGATACGACAAACAAAACACATCCAGTCAGCGGCAGTCCTGTGGGCAAAACATTTCCGACATCTTTTGGAATGTCCCTAAGAATTCAGGCTGTTCTGGGGGCAAAGGGGTGTCCAACCCGGTACTCAATGTACCTGGTAGGTGTACCTAATAAACTGGGCGGTGCGTATATCCAGTGCATTCGTAAAGTATTCAGACCCCTTGACTTTTTCCACATTTTGTTACGTTGCAGCCTTACTCGAAAATCGATTTTATATACATCTTTGTCCTCATCAATCTGCACACAATACCCCATAATGACAAAGTTAACATTTAGAAAAACCTGTTGTTTTACATTTATTAAAAATACGAAACATAAATACAATATTTACATCAGTATTCAGACCCTTCGCTATGAAACTCGAAATTGAGCTCAGGTGCTTCCTGTTTCCATTGATCATTCTTAATATTTCTACAACTTGATTGGTGTCCACCTGTGGTAAATTCAATTGATTGGACATGATTTGGAAAGGCACACACCTCTATATAAGGTCCCACATTTGACAGTGCATGTCAGAGCAAAAACCAAGCCATGAGGTCGAAGGAATTTTCCGTAGAGCTACGAGACAGGATTGTGTCGAGGTACAGACGTGGAGAAGGGTACCCAAAAAAATTCTGCCGCATTGAAGATCCCCAAGAACACAGTGGCCTCCATCATTCTTAAATGGAAGAATTTTGGAACCACCAAGACTCTTCCTAGAGCTGGCCAATCAGGCCTTTATGGTAGAGTGGCCAGACGGAAGCCGTTCCTCAGTAAAAAGCACATGACAGCCCACTTGGAGTTTGCCAAAAGGCACCTAAAGGACTCTGAAGATTCTCTGGTCTGATGAAACCAAGATTTAACCATTTGGCCTGAATGCCATGCGTCACATCTGGAGGAAACCAGGCACCATCCCAGCGGTGAAGCATGGTGGTGGCAGCATCATGCTGTGGGGATGTTTTTCAGCGGCAGAGACTGAGAGACTAGTCAAGATCAAGGGAAAGATGAATGGAGCAAAGTGCAGAGATCCTTGATGAAAACCTGCTCCAGAGCGCTCAGGACTTCAGACTGGGGCAAAGGTTCACATTCCAACAGGACAACGACCATAAGCACACAGCCAAGACAACACAGGAGTGGCTTCGGGACAAGTCTCTGAATATCCTTGAGCGGCCCAGCCAGAGCCCGGACTTGAACCCGATCAAACATCTCTGGAGAGACCTGAAAATAGCTGTGCAGCGACGCTCCCCATCCAACCTGACAGAGCTTGAGAGGATCTGCAGAGAAGAATGGGAGAAACTCCCCAAATACAGGTGTACCAAGCTTGTAGCTTCACACCCAAGAAGACTTAAGGCTGTAATCACTGCCAAAGGTGCTTAAACAAAGTACTGAGTAAAGGGTCTGAATTCTTATGTAATGTGATATTTCAGTTTTTTATAAATTTGCTAAATTTGTCATTATTGTGTGTAGATTGATAAGGGGGGGAAAATAAATGTAATCCATTTTAGAATAAGGCCACGTAACAAAATGTGTACTCCAGGCGTCTGAATACTTTCCTTACACTGACTATACTGAACATTAGGAACACCTTCCTGATATTGTGTTGCACCCACCCACCCGTATGCCCTCAGACCAGCCTCAATTTGTTGGGGCATGGAAAGCGCATGTTCTTAATGTTTTGTATGCTATATATAGATAGATTCAAATGTATTTGTTTTTGTGATGGAAAAACATTTTCAGTGTAAACTTAAATGTCTAGAACCAGATGTAAAATAGGTAGAGAAGATAATGGACATATATATATATATATTATAATATCATCTTTGAGAACTAACAATGACCAAAATTAAAGTGAGGGAGAATCAAAAATTCCCAAAAAATGAATTTAGCACTAATGATTTTGTTATGTTTGAGAAAAAGAACACAGCATTCGCCTTGATGTGTAGAAGAGCAGGACGTTGGCTTAAAAATGTCTCTACACCGCCAAGACGGGGGCCTCTACAGTCTTCCCATTGTCACGCCTCCCTGCCACTGCCCCCACATTAACCTCCTTTTGATACAGAAAAACCCTGGGTGTCACTGTAGACCTGTACAGTCTCTCTGTCTCTGTCTGTCTGTTCTCATAGATCAATACCTCTGAATCCTTGTCTCAAGTTACCTGCATTCATTATTCAAAGCTTCACAGTGTGCTCAATTTAACAAGCAGGATGTCAGCAGTCGATGTTGTGGCTGACTGACTCATTGAGTGAGTGATGGAATGGATTTCACAGATGAATCACAAATGACAACAAAACAAAAAAAATCTTTCTTTGAAGATTTGTTTTTTTCTGCTACAGCTTTATTTTAATGGTATATTACGGTATAAAGTATAACCATATTCCTGACTGTTATTTTGTCACCTTCAGACACCAAAGCCACTCAATGGGAGGATCCTCGTCTACAGAGTCCTGCTATCACAGGGCCTGTGAGTATCTCTGGTTAACTATGAGGCGAAGATATTGTCACCCACAGAGATCCTATTAAATTACTAGAGGGGCTATGTCCATTGTTTCACGGCAGATAGCGAGACGGCAGTCTGCACTGATCTGTCTAACTCACAAACACTTGATAGCTAAAAAAAAACACGTTTGTTCAGCATATTGTAGCCAATGTTACCACAGTGAAATTGTCCACTGAACCCCCTTTCATTCTGAAGTCAGTTAATCTTACCAGAAAACGATAAACCTGTAGCTAACATTGACAGGGGGCTTTCATGAGCAAATCATCACTACCATATTTTCCTTCTAGCTTAGGTGTTTTGTGGCGGTAGAATCGGTATTTATGAAAATCGAAATGTGCGCGAAAATTTGCTAGCTAGTGTCGGCTTGCTGAACCAGTCTCAAGTCAATCCAAATGAAACAAAAGGCAGGGAAGCTACCAACGCCAGTTCACACACTCAATGTGGAATACTCTCTCTAGCTAGCTAGCTAGCTAGTGTTGTGAAATTCTAGCTAATGCACAAATGGGTTTTCATGATGATGGCTATGCCATAAGTCCTCAATGTTCCAGAATGGGCTGAAAATGGCAGCCATATTGGTCAGGTATAAATTCAAAGCAGTCTAATTGGAATGGCAGCAGAGGCATAATCCTTATTTTACTTACGTAGTTAAATAAAAGTAAGGCATGTGATATATCAGACATTTTGTAATATAATTATTGTCAACCTAAAATATTGTCATATAATCATGAATACAGTTTATATGGGTTTAATACACATTTTCTGAATAAATTTCCTCTAAAATATATGCTAACAGACCATAAATGTCTTAAGTTTTTGTTTTCTTGGAAAGCAGTGAGTACTATTATGATAAAATATCAGTACTTGCATTTACAACTTGTCTCATATCAACTGATTTCAGACAGTGTATGGCTGGCTGTGGATTGACTGCGTTGTTTAAATGGAATTTTAGCTTATTGTCATATTATCTATTAAAAAAAACTTAGTGCAGATAAATTCTTGCAATTCATCATTTTACACTATCCTATCACAGCACTGGCAAACCATGGTTGACCAACTCCCTGACCAAAATGGCTGAACTTTAAGACATCATAAGAAGGTTCATGTCCATTCTAATGCCTAATTTATATGCTGTCACCATCATATACAGTATTGTACATGGCAAAGATACTGTATTTTACAACCAAGATAAGCCACCCTTTCTCTCTCTAGCATAGACAGGGCCTGTGAGTATGTGTGGTTTTCTATGAGCCAAATATACAGTTACCATCATATACAGTATTGTGGTTTAACATAAGGCAAAGATACTGTCCCCATGAATGCCGTATACAGTATTGCACATTACAAAGATACTATCTTTCATGACCAAGATAAGCCACTCTCTCTCTAGAATAGACCGTTATATTGACTAACTGCCACTTGTTTGTTCCATTGCAGGCTGTGCCATACTCTAGAGAATTCAAACAGAAATACGATTACTTCAGAAAGAAGTTGAAGAAACCGGTAAGAAATGTTACCTTGCTGCTCAACATTTTAGTGCTTTTAGTGCATTTTAGTGCTCAACATTTTGTGTTACAAAGTGGGATTAAAATTGATATAATTGCAATTTTTGTTGTCATCAATCTACACAAAATGTCAAAGTAGAATTTTTTATTTATTTTTAAAGATAATAATAATAAAAAAGTATAACTAAAATGTAGTCTTTATGTAAGTATTCAGACCCTTTGTTTAGGCAATCCTAAATTAGTTCAGGAGGAAAATGTGGCTTAACAAATCACACAAGTTACATGGATTCACTCTGTGTGAAATAATAGAGGTTGACATGATTTTTGAATAACTAACCCTTTCTCTGTCCCTCCCTACATACAACATCTGTAAGGTCCCTCAGTCAAGTATTGAATTTCAACTACAAAGACAGGGAGCTTTTTTCGAAAGACTCATAAAGAATTGCAGGGATTGGTAGATGGGTGACACTAACACATCGGACATTGAAAATCTCTTTAAACACGGTCAAGTGAATCATTATTCTGTGGATTATGTATTAAACCACTCAGACACATCAAAGTTACAGTCATCATTCTGAACTGAGATGCAGGACAGGAATGAACCTGCTCAGGGATGTTACCAATATTTTAAAACAGCTACAGAGTTCAATGTCTGTGATGGGAGAAAACAACGGAGGTTGGATCAACAACATTGTAGTGACTCCAAAATAATGACTTAAATGACAGAATGAAAAGAAGAATACGAATTATACCGAATACAAATATTCCAGAACTTGCATCTTCTTCTATGCAACAAGGCAAAAAAAAAACCTAAATAATACACTTTTTGGCCTCAAAGCAAAACCTAATGTTTAAGCCAAATCCAACACCAGACATCACTGAGTAACTGCCTCCTCATTTTCAAGGATGGTGGTGGCTGCGTCATGGTATGGGTATGCTTGTCATCAGCAAACACTTGTTCAGGATAGAAAGAAATGGGATAGAGCTAAGCACAGGCAAAATCCTAGAGGAAAACCTGCTTCACAACAGAGACTGGGAAGGGAATTCACCTTTTCAGCAGGATAATAACTTAAAACACAAGGCCAAAGAAGTTGCTTACCAAAAAGACATTGAATGTTCCGGAGTGGCCAAGTTACAGTTTTGACTTAAATCGGATTGTAAATCTATGGGAAGACTTAAACATTTCTGTCTAGCCATGATCCCCAACGTCTTGACAGAGCTTGAAGATTTTTTGAAAATAATAATAGGCAAATATTGTACAATCAAGGCGTTCAAAGTTCTTAGAGACTTACCCAGAAAGACAGCTGTTATTTGATGCCAAGAGTGATTCTAACGTGTATTGACTCAAGGAGCTGAGTACTGATGCAACAACTATATTTTGGTTATTTAATTTCTATTCATCTTCCACTTAGACATTAAGAGTATTTTGTGTAGATTGTTGACAAAAAATAACAATTGAATCAATTTGAATCCCGCTGTGTAACACAATAAAAATGTATGTGACGAAATCCAAAAGGTCTGAATACTTTTGCAAGGCTTTTGCAACACACTTCATTTCAGCGACTCTGAATTAATTGCTAATTAATTAGGCCCGCTTAATTCTTAAGTAATTCACTGTAATTAAGTTGTCAAATGTGGCATGTTGTTTTACATTCAGTGCAAAAACACTTTACCTTACCTCACACATCCTAGTTAACATTAATCTGAAGAGAAATGAGTCTTTCTCTTTGTGTGTTCCCTGGTTAGAACCACTGAACGAGGCTTTTATCCCAAACGTTTGTGATATGAACAATCATCCATCCCCTGTACAGATAAATAATACTTAAGTAAACTCAACTTAAATAAACTGGAAAACTACGTTTTAGAGTAAACATGGATTTTTTGGGGGTTTGTATTTCCTTTTAGGAACACTGGATGTGTGTATGATGTAGAACACTGGATGTGTGTATGATGTAGAACACTGGATGTGTGTATGATGTAGAACACTGGATGTGTGTATGATGTAGAACACTGGATGTGTGTATGATGTATTTTCATCTATTGTGTCCCCAGGCGGACATCCCTAACAGGTTTGAGATGAAGCTGCACAGGACCAACATCTTTGAGGAGTCGTATCGCCGTATCATGTCTCTGAAGAGACCAGATATCCTGAAGGCCCGCCTCTGGATCGAGTTTGAGTCAGAGAAGGGGCTGGACTACGGAGGTGTGGCCAGGGAGTGGTTCTTCCTGTTGTCTAAGGAGATGTTCAACCCTTACTATGGACTCTTCGAATACTCAGCCACGTATGTATTGTCTCTATCATTGTCCACCACTTATAGCAACTTACAGAAGTACAAATGAAAATGTGCACATTTCTCGTTCGTTGGTGCAGTTTGGTAATGGTAGCTGAGGAAGAGACGAGTTCTGGGGTCTGCAGTGCACTTTACTGCTGCGCTTCCCAAACGTTTTCTATTCCAGGGACCACAAAATCCTCATCAAAAACTCTTGAGGACCAGAGACGCACAATTGGCCTAGCGTCGTCCGGGTTAGGGAAGGTTTGGCTGGTAGGGATGTCCTTGTCTCATCGCGCACCAGCGACTCCTGTGGGCGCAGTGCACGCTAACCAAGGTTGCCAGGTGCACGGTGTTTCCTCTGACACATTGGTGCGGCTGGCTTCCGGGTTGGATGCGCGCTGTGTTAAGAAGCAGTGCGGCTTGGTTGGGTTGTGTATCGGAGGACGCATGACTTTCAACCATCGTCTCTCCCGAGCCCGTACGGGAGTTGTAGCAATGAGACAAGATATTAACAATTGAATACCACGAAATTGGGGAGAAAAAGGGGTCAAAAATAAAATAAACTCCTGAGGACCACCATTTTGTGGAGTCACAGATATTTAAAAAAATATATATATGTATTGACAGTCAAATTTGGTACATTTTTGCAGTATGTAACAAATGAAGGGCCTATTATTATTTACAGTTAGCACTGTGAAAAGTCATGTAAAATTGCTTATAATACCATTAATACTCCCAACTTATTCATTTTGGAAGGGAAAAAAGTCAATAAGAAAATACATGCAGTACCCCTGCGGACCACAGGAAACCACAGCTCTATTTCTAGAGAGGGTCATGAAAAGAGACACAGCCAATTTCCTGTTTTAAGGGCTCCCTCTTCCTCTCGTTCACTCTGGCTTCCTGACAATCAATGCTTTCCTCAGAAGAACCACATATAGACCATCTCCAGCCTTACATTCAGTGACATTTGACTCAAAAGGGAACATTTGTTTGCACATGTCTGTTTCTTTCTCCATTTTTTTTCTCTGACCATCTCAAACAAATCTTAATCCTGGCCTTAGGAAGTGACTTCAGACCGTTGACTTCTGTCCTGGGATGTAATCATTGATTTGATTGGTTAGATTAGATACCAGGTTCCTAAGATTAACACGGGTGGTCAGGGCTCCACAGTGCAAGCGTTTGTCACGTTAGTGAATAGTAATTGAGCTAGAAGTATGAGCTCATTTACAGCAAAATAAATGCTGCAGTAGCAGTTTTCAAAGTGTTTATGTCGATGTGTTGATATCTGGTAGCTAGTCACACAAAGAACTAGCTAGGAGTCAAATAATATAGGTTAGCCTGGCAGTGCGCACTGTGATTCAAGAGCTGAAGATGATACATTTTTAGAAGCACTGCACAAAGGTGTTAAAGTTGGTCTAATTTACTCAAATCTACTGAAGTGAGACTTTGTTCTTGTGTTTCTTGGCTATTTACATTGTTTTGTTTACAAGCTCGGGTTGTTTTTCAATGTTTTGAGTTTGCTTCAACTGCTAGCAACGACACATCGGCTGACGGCTACTGATCAGATTCTCTATCTCACATGCATACTGTCACTGACGACTCCCGAACCCACTTGTTGCCGTGGTAACCTCACGCCCTTAAAGGGGCAGCTGACATTTTTTGCAAATTTTTTCTTGGGGGAAATTGAGTGATATACCACATCACTTCTTACGACTAATACATGTATTATTTTAGAAACATCACATGTTCATCCGGAGTTGTTTCTGGTTTAATAATGGAGGCAAAAAAAATTGGGCTGGTAAAAAAATCTTAGTGGATGGTAGATTTGAAGTCAGTTTCAGGCCCTGTTAGAAAACTTTATTGTCCCACATGTGGAAATTATTTTGGTCATGTGTGCCACATTTCATATCTGACCCCAACCTCTCTCTTTTGTCTCTTCAGAGATAACTACACACTACAGATCAACCCTAACTCTGGGCTGTGTAACGAGGACCACCTCTCATACTTCAAGTTCATTGGTCGAGTGGCAGGGATGGCCGTGTTCCATGGGAAACTATTGGACGGTAAGATCAGCTGCTCTTGTATATCAGAAGCTCTGGTATTTATGCTAAATTGTTTTCCAACCATCACAAGGCCGCCGACAATAGAATAGACCTTTTTGATTGTCCATTTTGTAAATAAGTTTAGTATCTTTTGACCCCAGGTCTGATTGAACGTTGTCTTGTCTCCTCTCTTCAGGCTTCTTCATCCGACCATTCTACAAGATGATGCTCGGGAAGCAGATCACACTGAAAGACATGGAATCAGTGGTGAGACCATGGAATCATCTCACCATTAACATTACTTTCATTAGGTAGTTTAATCTCAGAGATTTAAAGTTCAGTGGTAGAAAAAGTACCCAATTATCATACTTGAGTTAAAGTAAAGATACCTTTTTATATAGAAAATGACTCAAGTAAAAGTGAGTCACCCAGTAAAATAATTAAAGTCAAAGTATTTGGTTTTAAATATACTTAAGTATCAAAAGTAAATGTAATTGCTCTAATATACTTAAATATAAAAAGTAGAGATCATTTAATTCCTTATATTAAGCAAACCAGACGGCACGATTGTCTTGTTTTTTGGTTTGTTATTGAAGGTAGCCAGGGTCACACTCCAACACTCAGACATCATTTACCAACAAAGCATTTGTGTTTAGTGAGTCCACCAGAACAGAGGCAGTAGAGATGACCAGGGATGTTCTCTGTTTAGTGAGTCCAGATCAGAGGCAGTAGAGATGACCAGGGATGTTCTCTGTTTAGTGAGTCCTCCAGATCAGAGGCAGTAGAGATGACCAGGGATGTTCTCTGTTTAGTGAGTCCTCCAGATCAGAGGCAGTAGAGATGACCAGGGATGTTCTCTGTTTAGTGAGTCCTCCAGATCAGAGGCAGTAGAGATGACCAGGGATGTTCTCTGTTTAGTGAGTCCTCCAGATCAGAGGCAGTAGAGATGACCTGGGATGTTCTCTGTTTAGTGAGTCCTCCAGATCAGAGGCAGTAGAGATGACCAGGGATGTTCTCTGTTTAGTGAGTCAGCCAGATCAGAGGTAGTAGGGATGACCAGGGTTGTTCTCTTGGTATGTGTGTGAATTATACAACTTTCCTGTCCTGCTAAGCATTCAAAATGTAACGAGTACTTTTGGGTGTCAGGGAAAATGTATGGAGTAAAAAGTACATTATTTTCTTTAGGAATGTAATGCAGTAAAAGTTGTCAAAATATCAGTAGTAAAGTATAGATACCCTCAAAAACTACTTAAGTAGAACTTTAAAGTATTGTTTTTTATACCACTGAATGAGTCAGGAGATTTAAAAAGTGTCTAGCCAGAAACAACAGCTTCATAAGCATACAAATTGAGTGGGCTCAGACTTCAATCCAGAAAACTAGTTTGACACACACACACACACTATGTAACGTCTTTGTTTCAACACCACGTTGACCTTGTAGGACAGTGAATACTACAACTCTCTGAAGTGGATCCTGGAGAATGATCCTACTGAGCTGGACCTGCGGTTCTGTATCGATGAGGATAACTTTGGACAGACGTATCAGGTGGATCTGAAGCCCAGTGGCGGGGACATGGTGGTGACCAACCACAACAAAATGGAATACATCGAGTAAGTTCACCTTTCGTCTTCAATCACTAACATTATTTTAGATTTTAATTTAGTTACTTCCCTTTGGAGTTTTTGTAATAATCTGATTCCAGACTCAATATTCAAGTTTATTTGTCATTTGTCGGTATTAACCCGTTATACTTGTACCTGTATACGGGTTGAAAATGTCAGATTTGGACACTGATAAGCACCTAAATTGGAACGCAGTGGCTGTTACAGTAACATACGTCAGGGCTCAGGCTCTGTGCTTCAGTGCTCTGTGGATTTTGGCTGATAACCGTTCTGAACTTGAGCACCGCACACAACAAGAAGTTGCCCACATGCCTCCCTCTAATTGGGCAACTTTTGCAAAAGTTTTGTTGTCTGAGTGAGAGAAAAGCTGTAAATTAAGAGGACTCTGTATTTAGAAAGATGAGACATTGAGGATTCTAATAAATACTGCTTTGACGTCATACAAGCAACTCAAACACCTGTAAGTCCAAATGTGCACTTCACATTTCCATGTTAATATACAGTGTCAACGTTTATGATCACTGTTTGATATACAGTTAGAAGATGACATGGCGTCACCCTGGGTTGTTCTGAACAGAACGAGCCTCTGTCTTTTGTGAAGAAAATCGCAGAGGAACACACCTGAATGCACTCATGACTGAGTCAATCGAATTTATTTATAAAGCCCTTTTTAAATCAGCTGATGTCACAGCGCTGTACAGAAACCCAGCCGAAACCCCCAAACAGCAAGCAATGCAGGTGTAGAAGCACAGTGGCTAGGAAAAACTACCTAGAAAGGCCGGAACCTAGGAAGAAACCTAGAGAGGAAACAGGCTCTGAGGGGTGGCCAGTTCTCTTCTGGCTGTGCATAGTGGAGATTATAACAGAACATGGCCAAGATGTTCAAACGTTCAGAGATGACCAGCAGGGTCAGATAATAATAATCACAGTGGTTGTAGAGGGTGCAACAGGTCAGCACCTTAGGAGTAAATGTCAGTTTGCTTTTCATCGTTTCAGATTTACAAATGTTTGACCTCTGTCATTGCCAACAAAGGGTATATAACAAAGTATTGAGAAAAACTTTTCTTATTGACCAAATACTTATTTTCCACCATAATTTGCAAATAAATTCATTAAAAATCCTACAATGTGATTTTCTGGATTTTTTAAATCTCAATTTGCCTGTCATAGTTGAAGTGTACCTATGATAAAAATTACAGGCCTCTCTCATCTTTTTAAGTGGGAGAACTTGCACAATTGGTGGCTGACTAAATACTTTTTTTGCCACACTGTAGGCCAATTCCCACAAGCATAAAGGGTTAAAAAATACATTGGCATTCTTTGTAGATATTGATTTGTCATAATATGATAGTACGCTATCTATGTTTGCACTACTAATTGCTCTGTTTTCTAACAGTCTTGTCATTCAGTGGAGGTTTGTGAACCGGGTCCAGAAACAGATGAATGCCTTCTTGGAGGTGAGTGTTGTTTTAACTGTTATGCGGTAGTACCTTTTGTTATTTGGTGACAGTGAAGCAAAATGATTTGTACCCAGACCAATAGGTCAACAGGCCTTGTTTTGAAGTGTAGAGAGACCATCTTTAGAAAGACGCTTCTGGAGGTTTTGAGGGTTATATTATAACCGTCGTACTGCAGATCAAAATCAGGTGGCTGGAAGTTTTTTCAGTTGAAAGTCTGTACCTGTAGCAACTGGCGTTTGAGTGCATCTGGCATGTAATCCCTCCAATAGCTGTTCAACATTGTGATTTACGGATTTTATTTCCCCCGTATTTTCATCCAACAGGGATTCACTGAACTCACTCTCATCGACCTCATCAAGATATTTGATGAAAACGAGCTTGAGGTACAGTATTATTGTTTGTTGTTGTTTTGCCATCTTTATAGTGTTGGGATTTACACTCATATGCTCTGTCACGTGATTCATTGTTAGTTCTCAAACATTTTTTTTAAAGCTAAGTTTGTCTGTGACTGTAGGCTAAGTTTCTGTCTGTCTGACTGTAGGCCAAGTTTCTGTCTGTCTGACTGTAGGCCAAGTTTCTGTCTGTCTGACTGTAGGCCACGTTTCTGTCTGTCTGACTGAAGGCCACGTTTCTGTCTGTCTGACTGTAGGCCACGTTTCTGTCTGTCTGACTGTAGGCCACGTTTCTGTCTGTCTGACTGTAGGCCACGTTTCTGTCTGTCTGACTGTAGGCCAAGTTTCTGTCTGTCTGACTGTAGGCCAAGTTTCTGTCTGTCTGACTGTAGGCCAAGTTTCTGTCTGTCTGTCTGTCTGTAGGTCAAGTTTCTGTCTGTCTGTCTGTAGGTCAAGTTTCTGTCTGGCTGTCTGTAGGCCAAGTTTCTGTCTGGCTGGCTGTAGGCCAAGTTTCTGTCTGGCTGACTGTAGGCCAAGTTTCTGTCTGTCTTGACTGTAGGATCGTTCCACCTTAAACACAAGAAAGGCTTTTTTGACACCGACCATCTCAAATTGTTCTGATAAGTTAAACATTATTTTGTTGAAATATAATTTGATCTCTGAGAATCTAAGCTATTTGATTGTACCCAAATTGGCCATTTCAATTTATAAATGGATTCATATAATATTCAATAAATATAATACCCAACATTTGATTTGCACAAAAACCTCAACAATGATTAAGATGGCCTCCCGGGTGGCGCAGTGGTAACCGGCCGCGACCGGGAGGTCCGTGGGGCGACGCACAATTGGCCTAGCGTCGTCCGGGTTAAGGAGGGTTTGGCCAGGAGGGATGTCCTTGTCTCATCGCGCACCAGCGACTCCTGTGGCGTGCCGGGCGCAGTGCACGCTAGTCAAGGTTGCCAGGTGCACGGTGTTTCCTCCGACACATTGGTGCGGCTGGCTTCCGGGTTGGATGCGTGTTAAGAAGCAGTGCGGCTTGGTTGGGTTGTGTATCGGAGGACACATGACTTTCAACTTTCGTCTCTCCCGGGCCCGTATGGGAGTTGTAGCGATGAGACAAGATAGTACCTACTAACAATTGGATACCACGAAATTGGGGAGAAAAAGGGGTAAAAATTTAAAATATATATTTTTTAACAAAGATGTGATGAATCCAAATAAATGGTCAAACGCCTTCCACCCAACAGCCAGTATACAGTATCAGGTTTCTATGTTTGACAAGTAGTACGAGCCTGTGGCTTGGAGTATTGTTTATTTGTACTGTCATTTATTTTCTGTGAATTTGGTGATGGTTTTTGGGGTGGGGTGGTTTGGGGGGTCCGTGGGTGGTATTTGCTCATTTATTTTGGATGTCTCATATCTTAATTATTGTTAAGAATACGTTTTTTTGTGCAAAACAGATGTTGGGTATTTATTGAATATTATATGAATCCTATCAATTGAAGTGGACAATTTGGGTTCAATCAATTAGCTACATTTCTTCAGAGTTCAAATCGTCTTTCAACAAAATAATGTTGCAGGAATGCTTATCGTATCTGTTTCTAACTGCAGAAACCATTTCAGAACAATCTGAGATTGTGGGTGTCACAGGCTGCTGAAATAACATGGAATGACCCTGTAGGCTATGTGTCTGTAGACTAAGGGAACCATGATTTTCTGTTTCTCTGTCTCTGTTGTCTAAGGGCCCCTGTGTTTCTCTGTTGTCTAAGGGCCCCTGTGTTTCTCTGTTGTCTAAGGCCCCTGTGTTTCTCTGTTGTCTAAGGCCCCTGTGTTTCTCTGTTGTCTAAGGCCCCTGTGTTTCTCTGTTGTCTAAGGGCCCCTGTGTTTCTCTGTTGTCTAAGGGCCCCTGTGTTTCTCTGTTGTCTAAGGGCCCCTGTGTTTCTCTGTTGTCTAAGGGCCCCTGTGTTTCTCTGTTGTCTAAGGGCCCCTGTGTTTCTCTGTTGTCTAAGGGCCCCTGTGTTTCTCTGTTGTCTAAGGGCCCCTGTGTTTCTCTGTTGTCTAAGGGCCCCTGTGTTTCTCTGTTGTCTAAGGGCCCCTGTGTTTCTCTGTTGTCTAAGGGCCCCTGTGTTTCTCTGTTGTCTAAGGGCCCCTGTGTTTCTCTGTTGTCTAAGGGCCCCTGTGTTTCTCTGTTGTCTAAGGGCCCCTGTGTTTCTCTGTTGTCTAAGGGCCCCTGTGTTTCTCTGTTGTCTAAGGGCCCCTGTGTTTCTCTGTTGTCTAAGGGCCCCTGTGTTTCTCTGTTGTCTAAGGGCCCCTGTGTTTCTCTGTTGTCTAAGGGCCCCTGTGTTTCTGTGTTGCCTAAGGGCCCTGTGTTTCTGTGTTGTCTAAGGGCCCCTGTGTTTGGATGTTTAGAAACCCAGAATGATGATGATTCTTAATAACTAACCCATGTTCTCTAGAAAAGAGTGATCAACAACAGTATTCTGAGTGCTGTCATTACTGTATGTGAGTGATAGTGATCTTTTTATATTGGTGTTGTGTGTTTTCCCTAGCTGTTGATGTGTGGTCTGGGTGACGTGGATGTGAATGACTGGCGACAACACACCGTCTACAAGAACGGTTACTGCCCCAACCACCCAGTTATACAGTGGTTCTGGAAGGTAAGACAGGCCTCTCTCTCGCTCGCACTCTCTCGCTCGCACTCTCTCGCTCGCACTCTCGCTCTCTCTCGCTCGCACTTTCGCTCTCTCTTCCTCTCGCTCTCTCTTCCTCTCGCTCTCTCTCTCTCTTCCTCTCGCTCTCGTCCTCTCGCTCTCGTCCTCTCGCTCTCTTCCTCTCGCTCCCTCTCTTCCTCTCGCTCTCTCTCTTCCTCTCGCTCTCTCTCTTCCTCTCGCTCTCTCTCTTCCTCTCGCTCTCTCTCTTCCTCTCGCTCTCTCTCTTCCTCTCGCTCGCTCTCTTCCTCTCGCTCGCTCTCTTCCTCTCGCTCGCTCTCTTCCTCTCGCTCGCTCTCTTCCTCTCGCTCTCTCTCTTCCTCTCGCTCTCTCTCTTCCTCTTGCTCGCTCTCTTCCTCTCGCTCTCTCTCTTCCTCTCGCTCTCTCTCTTCCTCTCGCTCTCTCTCTTCCTCTCGCTCTCTCTCTTCCTCTCGCTCTCTCTTCCTCTCTCTCTTTCTCTTCCTCTCTCTCTTTCTCTTCCTCTCGCTCTTTCTCTTCCTCTCGCTCTTTCTCTTCCTCTCGCTCTCGCTCTTTCTCTTCCTCTCTCTCTCTCGCTCTTCCTCTCTCTCTCTCCCTTGCACTCTCTCACTCACACACCTACCTATGTTTAGCCCAGCAATGTGTGTGAAAGGTTACCATCCATCCTAATGAAACATTATCTGTGTGAGTGGGTTAATATCCAGCATGTATCATCCAGTGGACACGGTAGTCAATTATTTTTTGGGCCAAAACCTGCGTAGTGTTTGAAGATCAAAGTCTGTCTGGTTTAAACTGGTCATGTTTTCTCTGATAAAAGACTAGGTCAGAGTAGTACTTGGCCTGGTTATCAGCCCTGTCACTCTATCTGGGTCCACCAGCACTTTTAACATACACACACACCACACACACACACCACGCATACACACACCACGCACACACACACCACCCACCACGCACACACACACCACCCACCACGCACACACACACCACCCGCCACACACACCACCCGCCACACACACCACCCGCCACACACACCACCCACCACACACACCACCCACCACACACACCACACCACCCACCACACACACACACACCACCCACCACACACACACACCACACCACCCACCACACACACACACCACACCACCCACACATACACACACCACACACACCACCCACCACACACACCACCCACCACACACACCACCCACCACACACACCACACCACCCACCACACACACACACCACACCACCCACACATACACACACCACACACATACACACACCACACCACACCACCTACACACATCACACCACACACCACACCACCCACACATACACACACCACACACACACGCACCACACACACACACACACAGTGATACAGAACAGAGGAGCACCCCCCCCAGGCCAGATGATCTGATTCAGAGGACTGGTTTAAACAGATTCTGTCCTGTACAGTGTCATGTGCCCCAGCCCAGAGTCCTTTTGGGATATTGTTTTGCTCGTTAGCTTCAGACACATGTTTGTCTCATTATAAGTGGAAGGACCTACACCTGGACTGAGTCACCTCAGTGAAACCTATAACCCACCCGAGGGGATAAATGTCTGTCCAGTTCCAACATCCTAATGCGTTTAGTCCCATGTGTCGCACTCTGCAGGCTGTCCTGCTGATGGATGCTGAGAAGAGGATCCGTCTGCTTCAGTTTGTCACCGGGACATCCAGAGTCCCTATGAACGGCTTCGCTGAGCTCTATGGTGAGAGATGGCAACTGTTTGGCCACAGTAGGCTAGGATGTTTATTAATAGGGCTGTGTCGTAACCAGAAGCCCATTAGTACACTTCTCTGTGTTCCGGCCATAGCTGCACTTGTACTGTGTGTTTTAGTACCACTTCTGTCTTCTCCCATGTCGTGTCAGGTTCCAATGGGCCTCAGCTGTTCACCATTGAGCAGTGGGGAACGCCTGATAAGCTGCCCAGAGCACACACCTGGTACGTATTGATCTTACAGTTTGCCTGCCCTCTTCCCTCTGACAAGTTCATTGAAGTAGTGAACATGACATTTGTGAAACGTGAAAATCTCACATTGTACAGTACATTCCGAAAGTATTCAGACCCCTTGACTTTTTCCACATTTTGTTACGTTACAGCCTTATTCTAAAATGTATGCAAAAATGTGTTTCCCCTCATCAATCTACACACAATACCCCATAATGACAAAGAGAAAACAGGTTTTTAGCATTTTTTGCAAATGAATTAAATAAATAAAAACATACCTTAGTTACATAAGTATTCAGTCCTTTTTCTATGAGACTCGAAATTGAGTTCAGGTTCATCCTGTTTAAATTGATCATCCTTGAGATGTTTCTACAACTTGTTTGGAGTCCACCTGTGGTAAATTCAATTGATAATTTGGAAAGGCACACACCTGTATATATAAGGTCCCACAGTTGACAGTGCATGTCAGAGCAAAAAACAAGCCATGAGGTCGAAGGAATTGTCCGTAGAGCTCTGAGAAGGGATTATGTTGAGGCACAGATCTGGGGAAGTGTAGCAAAGAATGTCTACAGCATTGTAGGTCCCCAAGAACACAGATTTCTCAATCATTCTTAAATGGAGGAAGTTTGAAACCACCAAGACTATTCATAGAGTTGGCTGCCCGGCCAAACTGAGCAATCGGGGGAGAAGGGCCTTGGTCAGGGAGGTGACCAAGAACCTGATGGTCACTCTGACAGAACTCCAGAGTTCCCCTGTGGAGATGGGAGAACCTTCCAGAAGGACAACCATCTGTGCAGCACTCCACCAATCAGGCCTTTATGGTAGAGTGGCCAGACGGAAGCCACTCCTCAATAAAAGGCACATGACAGCCCGCTTGGAGTTTGCCAAAAGGCACCTAAAGGACTCTGACGATGAGAAACAAGATTCTCTGGTCTGATGAAACCAAGATTGAATTATTTGGCCTGAATGCCAAGCGTCACATCTGGAGGAAACCTGGCACCATCCCTACGGTGAAGCATGGTGTTGGAAGCATCATGCTGTGGGGATGTTTTTCAGCGGCAGGGACTGGGAGACTAGTCAGGATACAGGGAAAGCTGAACGAAGCGAAGTACAGCGAGATCCTTGATGAAAACCTGCTCCAAAGCGCTCAGGAACTCAACGACCCTAAGCACACAGCCAAGACAACACAGGAGTGGCATCGGGACAAGTCTCTCAATGTCTTTGAATGGCCCCGCCAGAGCCCGGACTTGAACCCGATCTAACATCTCTGGAGAGACCTGAAAATAGTTGTGCAGTGACGCTCCCCATTCAACCTGACAGAGCTTGAGAGGATCTGCAGAGTAGAATGGGAGAAACTCCCCAAATACAGGTGTTCCAAGCTTGTAGCGTCATACCCAAGAAGAACCAAGGCTGTAATCGCTGCCAAAGGTACTTCAACAAAGTACTGAGTAAATAGTCTGAATGCTTATGTACATTTTTACATAAAACATTATT